>NW_022060170.1:0-84496 GCF_007364275.1 Archocentrus centrarchus
GTGTTCAGGGCAGGAGGCTTATCAAATAGATGAGGATTTTGTAAGGAATGGTGAAAGATATTTCATGTATTTCAGAGCAAAACTAATTCTGTGGACGGTCATACAAATTTTCATTTGCTTCTGTAGGGGGCGCTATTGCGCCTACAGTCTTGAATCTGTAGTTATGGATTCAGCCTGGGTGTGTACATGAGTGATTAAATTTTCAGCCTGATCAGACAAAGCATGTGCGAACAAGTGCACAAACAATTTTGGTGGTGAGGGAGAAAAACGAAGGCCAACTTCAATGGCCTGGTGTGATAAGGCCATTTAATATTTTGTAAAGATTTCCACAATATTGATGGGCTCCTTGTCTAGATGATGTGGAGCAAATTTGGTGTCACTGGGTCAAATGCCCTAGGACAAGTTCGTTCAAATAGCAGGCGTGGATGGAAATGGCAAAAATTGACACCTTCAATTGAAGATGGCCGACTTCCTGTAGGGTTTGGGGTATGGGTCCAAGAGACTTTTTTGTACGTCTTAGTATGCTACATGAGCCTGTACATTTTCATACATGTAGAGAAAACGTAGCTCCGGGGCTACTCAAAAACATGCTATTTTAAGATATTCCGAGCTGCCACTAGGCGGCGCTCTAACATTTATGGACTTTATGCATATGAGTGTGTTCAGGGCAGCATGCTTATCACACCACTGAAGGTTGAGCCAGATTGGGCAAGTTGGCTTGGAGTTACAGCCATTTTTGTGTTCATGGCGAATCATCGAACTTTGCCGTCCCATAAGGGTCACGCCCTTTTGTCAAAAACTCACAGTTTTGAAAACACAGTAAGTCCAACTTCTTAAGGCTTTCCAGGTGAAATTTGAGATGGTTCTGCTAAACCACCTTGGAGCTGGACCTCCAAGTGTAAAATATGACATTTCCTGTTCCCACTAGGTGGCGCTGCGACTGATATTAAATATTGTCATATGTATGTGTTCAGGGGGGCACCCTTATCCTACTGGAGAAGTTTGATGCACATTGGATCATGTAGGTATGAATGAGAGGCAATCAAAATTTCATGGCGAATGATCAAAGTTCAAAGGGGCATAAGGACCCCTCCCCCTTGGCAAAAACTCACCATTTCGAGATTTTGATTCCCCTGGGGGTGTAGGTTAGACAAACCAAATATGAAGATGATAACGTCTAAAACCTCTGAGTTATTAGAGAAAGTGTGAGGGCTGCAAATCGCCAAATTTGCATAATTAATTCAAAATAGCGGACTTCCTGTTGGGTTTAGGGCATGGCTCCAAGAGGATTTTTTGTGCGCCTGGACATGATATACATGTGTATGAAGTTGCATTCATGTACGTGAAACACAGCGGTGGGGCTCCAGTTTAGGGGGCGCTAGCGAGCCATTTGGGCGCGCCCTTGCCCGAGCCCATTAAAATACTTAAATTTTCACCAGGTGTGACGCATGTGCAAAGTTTCATGAGTTTTTGAATATGATAAAGCCCCCAAAAAGCCAATTCATTTGCCTGAATAATAATAATAATAATAATAAAAAAAAAAAAAAAAAAATAATAATAAACGAAGCAATTACAATAGGGCCTTCGCACAGTTCGTGCTCGGGCCCTAATAATTAAAGCCGCAAGCGGCGATGAGCGGGCCCTCGCACCCGGCGCGCGTCGACCCCTGGCGCGCTCCAGCCAAGCCGCGCGTCGACCCGTGGCACGCTCCAGCCGAACCGCGCTCGGAGGTTCTCGCAGACGAGAGAGTAGCTGGCTCACCCGGCTGCTGACGGCTCAGCAGGCTAGCTGTACCTCCCGTCGTTCGTCTCCCGCTTCCACTAGGTGGCGTCGGTGAGTGCCCACTAATTAATATGTCACAATGCTCTATGTAATGCCTGCAGCCATCAATGAAACTGTAATGACCATAGGATGATGAGTATCAGTGTCCTACTGATTTCCTGTTGCCACTAGGTGGCGTTATGAGTGTGAAACAAAGCTGATAGAGGGGTGTGTCCAGTCTCCCTTACCCTCCCATTAAGCCTGTGAAGTTTGGAATAGATTGGACAATGTATGAGAGAGATGTAACAATTTGGTGCACTGTGGTATATGAGTAAAATCCCACATTCAGAGGGTTGCTACGGCAACACCGTTAAATATTCTACAAAACCATGACTATCTTTTGACGGGCTACTTGTGTAGATGATCTGGAGCCATTTTGGTGTGACTGGATGAAAAGCTGTAGTAGAAGATGATTCAAATAGCAGGCCTGAAAAATGTGAAAAATGCTGCAAAAATGACACCTTAATTAGAACATGTCAGGCTTCCTGTTGGATTTCGGCTATCGGTCCAAGAGACTTTTTTATACGTCTTAGGATGTTACTTCAGCATGCACGATTTCAGGTACACAGACCAAGCACTGCCCTGGGGCTGATGTTTAGAACCTATCTGGGCCTGAAATGGAAAAAAAGTCCAAATTCAGAGGGTTGCTACGGCAACACCGTTCAATATTCTACAAAACCATGAATATCTTTTGATGGGCTACTTGTGTGGATGATCTGGAGCCATTTTGGTCTCACTGGGTCAAATGCCCTAGGAGGAGTTGAGGCAAAAAGGCCTGAGAAAGGCGAAAAATGCTGCAAAAATGACACTTTAAAGTGAACGTGGCTGACTTCCTGTTGGGTTTCGGCTATCGGTCCAAGAGACTTTTTTGTACGTGTTAGAATGTTACATCAGCATGAACATTTTCAGATACACAGAGAAAGCACAGCCCAGGGGCTGATGTTTATAATCTCTGTGAATTTGAAATTGAAAAAAGTCCAAATTCAGAGGGTTGCCATGGAAACACCGTTCAATATTCTACAAAACCATGAATAACTTTTGATGGGCTACTTGTGTAGATGATCTGGAGCCAATTTGGTGTCACTGGGTGAAATGCCCTAGGACAAGTTCGTTCAAATAGCAGGCGTGGAAATCGCAAAAATTGACACCTTCAATTGAAGATGGCCGACTTCCTGTAGGGTTTGGGGTATGGGTCCAAGAGACTTTTTTGTACGTCTTAGTATGTTACATGAGCATGTACATTTTCATACATGTAGATAAAACGTAGCTCCGGGGCTACTCAAAAAACTTGCTATTTTAAGATATTCCGAGCTGCCACTAGGCGGCGCTCTAACGTTTATGGACTTTATGCATATCAGTGTGTTCAGGACAGGGTGCTTATCACACCACTGAAGTTTGAGCCAGATTGGGCAAGTTGGCTTTGAGTTACAGCCATTTTTGTGTTCATGGCGAATCATCGAACTTTGCCGTCCCATAAGGGTCACGCCCTTTTGTCAAAAAGTCACAGTTTTGAAAACACAGTAAGTCCAACTTCTTAAGGCTTTCCAGGTGAAATTTGAGATGGTTCTGCTAAACCACCTTGGAGCTGGACCTCCAAGTGTAAAATATGACATTTCCTGTTCCCACTAGGTGGCGCTGCGACTGATATTAAATATTGTCATATGTATGTGTTCAGGGGGGCACCCTCATCCTACTGGAGAAGTTTGATGCACATTGGATCATGTAGGTATGAATGAGAGGCAATCAAAATTTCATGGCGAATGATCAAAGTTCAAAGGGGCATAAGGACCCCTCCCCCTTGGCAAAAACTCACCATTTTCGAGATTTAGATTCCCCTGGGGGTGTAGGTTAGACAAACCAAATATGAAGATGATAACGTCTAAACCTCTGAGTTATTAGAAAAAGTGTGAGGGCTGCAAATCGGCAAATTTGCATAATTAATTCAAAATGGCGGACTTCCTGTTGGGTTTAGGGCATGGCTCCAAGAGGATTTTTTGTGCGCGTGGACATGATATACATGTGTATGAAGTTTCATTCATGTACGTGAAACACAGCGGTGGGGCTCCAGTTTAGGGGGCGCTAGCGAGCCATTTGGGCGCGCCCTTGCCCGAGCCCATTAAAATACTTAAATTTTCACCAGGTGTGACGCATGTGCAAAGTTTCATGAGTTTTTGAATATGATAAAGCCCCCAAAAAGCCAATTCATTTGCCTGAATAATAATAATAATAATAATAATAATAATAAACGAAGCAATTACAATAGGGCCTTCGCACAGTTCGTGCTCGGGCCCTAATAATAATAATAAACGAAGCAATTACAATAGGGCCTTCGCACAGTTCGTGCTCGGGCCCTAAAAAATAATAATAATAATAATAAAAAAAAAAAAAAAAAAAAAAAAAAAATAATAAACGAAGCAATTACAATAGGGCCTTCGCACAGTTCGTGCTCGGGCCCTAAAAAAAAATAATAATAAACGAAGCAATTACAATAGGGCCTTCGCACAGTTCGTGCTCGGGCCCTAAAAATAATAATAATAATAATTAAAACCGCAAGCGGTGATATCGGGCCCTCGCACTCCCTGCGCGTCGACCCGTGGCGCTCGTCGACCCGTGCCGCACTCGGAGGTCTTGTGATCGTGATGGTGTACAGAAGGTCTGTAGAAAGTTGAATTCTTTTATAGGAAAAGATATCTTTTGCTCTCGGCATAGACGCAATGGAATATTTGGGGGTGGGGTCACGGCTCCAGCATGCAAAATAGGGCATGGGTCTGATAGACTGTTTTGATCAGGATGATGTCAAGAATGTTGAAACACATTTTCATACATTTCCGAGAAACTAAGTTTGTGGATGCTATACAAAATTTCATTTGCTTCTGTAGGGGGCGCTCTTGCAGCTACGTATAGCCTTGAATCCATAGTTATGGGTTCAGAGTGGCTGTGTACATGAGTGATTACATTTTCAGGCAGATCGGGCAAAGCATGTACGAACACGTGCCCAAACAATTTTGGTCGCCATTGAGAAAAATGAAAGCCAACTTCAATGGCCTGGTGTGACAACACCATTTAATATTTTGTCAAGATTTCCACAATATTTGATGGGCTGTTTGTCTAGATGATCTGGAGCCAATTTGGTCTCACTGGCTGAAATGCCCTAGGAGGAGTTCATTCAAATAGCAGGCCTGAAAATGGCAAAAATTGACAAAAATTGACACCTTCAATTGAAGATGCTGGACTTCCTGTAGGGTTTCCAGTATGGCTCCAAGAGACTTTTTTGTACGTCTTAGGATGTTACATGAGTGTGCAGAATTTCAGAGCTGTAGATATAATGTAGCTCTGGGGCTAGCTAAAAAACATGCTATTTTATGATATTTCAAGCTGCCAGTAGGTGGCGCTGTAACGTTTATGGACTTTATGCATATCAATGTGTTCAGGGCAGGAGGCTTATCAAATTGATGAGGATTTCGTAAGGAATGGTGAAAGATAGTTTCATGCATTTCAGTGCAAAACTAATTATGTGGACGTCATACAAATTTTCATTTGCTTCTGTAGGGGGCGCTATTGCGCCTACAGTCTTGAATCTGTAGTTATGGATTCAGCCTGGGTGTGTACATGAGTGATTAAATTTTCAGCCTGATCAGACAAAGCATGTGCGAACAAGTGCACAAACAATTTTGGTGGTGAGGGAGAAAAACGAAGGCCAACTTCAATGGCCTGGTGTGATAAGGCCATTTAATATTTTGTAAAGATTTCCACAATATTTGATGGGCTACTTGTGTAGATGATCTGGAGCCAATTTGGTGTCAGTGGGTGAAATGCCCTAGGACGAGTTCGTTCAAATAGCAGGCGTGGAAATCGCAAAAATTGACACCTTCAATTGAAGATGGCCGACTTCCTGTAGGGTTTGGGGTATGGGTCCAAGAGACTTTTTTGTACGTCTTAGTATGTTACATGAGCCTGTACATTTTCATACATGTAGATAAAACGTAGCTCCGGGGCTACTCAAAAAACATGCTATTTTAAGATATTCCGAGCTGCCAGTAGGCGGCGCTCTAACGTTTATGGACTTTATGCATATGAATGTGTTCAGGGCAGCATGCTTATCACACCACTGAAGTTTGAGCCAGATTGGGCAAGTTGGCTTTGAGTTACAGCCATTTTTGTGTTCATGGCGAATCATCGAAGTTTGCCGTCCCATAAGGGTCACGCCCTTTTGTCAAAAACTCACAGTTTTGAAAACACAGTAAGTCCAACTTCTTAAGGCTTTCCAGGTGAAATTTGAGATGGTTCTGCTAAACCACCTTGGAGCTGGACCTCCAAGTGTAAAATATGACATTTCCTGTTCCCACTAGGTGGCGCTGCGACTGATATTAAATATTGTCATATGTATGTGTTCAGGGGGGCACCGTCATCCTACTGGAGAAGTTTGATGCACATTGGATCATGTAGGTATGAATGAGAGGCAATCAAAATTTCATGGCGAATGATCAAAGTTCAAAGGGGCATAAGGACCCCTCCCCCTTGGCAAAAACTCACCATTTTCGAGATTTAGATTCCCCTGGGGGTGTAGGTTAGACAAACCAAATATGAAGATGATAACGTCTAAAACCTCTGAGTTATTAGAAAAAGTGTGAGGGCTGCAAATCGCCAAATTTGCATAATTAATTCAAAATAGCGGACTTCCTGTTGGGTTTAGGGCATGGCTCCAAGAGGATTTTTTGTGCGCCGGGAGATGATATACATGTGTATGAAGTTTCATTCATGTACGTGAAACACAGCGGTGGGGCTCCAGTTTAGGGGGCGCTAGCGAGCCATTTGGGCGCGCCCTTGCCCGAGCCCATTAAAATACTTAAATTTTCACCAGGTGTGACGCATGTGCAAAGTTTCATGAGTTTTTGAATATGATAAAGCCCCCAAAAAGCCAATTCATTTGCCTGAATAATAATAATAATAAAAAAAAAAAAAAAATAATAATAAACGAAGCAATTACAATAGGGCCTTCGCACAGTTCGTGCTCGGGCCCTAATAAAGAAGTTATCTTTCTGCAGTGGACTGATGGATGATGACTGGCTGCCTTTTCCGAATGTAAGAGAGCAGCTTCTTACCTTAATACCCTGAGAGGTGGCCAGCAAAGACCAGGTGAGGTTGGGGTAATACAGACTGTAGAGCTCACCAGATGGCTCCACACTTTCCACGTGAAAGCGGTAGCCTCCAAAGACATAGATGGCGTCAGTCTGTTCATGGTAGACTGCCGTGTGGCCATATAAACCTGATTCAAGAACAAATAAAGCAAAACAGGTTCATATACAAAAAAAAAAAAGAATTTTTAGATCTGTTTTTGTCTTTTTCAAAACATGACACTGTATTGTAATAGCAGTAAGTGGTCCATCAGTGAGTTATTGACCATTTAAAACTATGGCTCAACATAGCAAAATGTTTCAAAAAAACCTGTTGGAGGTGTGCCAGTATGGGGGGCAATGGTCCAGTTTCCAGACTGAGGACTGAACTCCAGTAAATGGTGGTTGAAACCATTTTCTGGAGAGTAACCGCCAATCAACAGCACAGAGGAGTCTCGACGTACAGTTAAAGTGTGACCAGCCACTGGGGGAAGCACTGTGCTCTGTCAGCAGCAGAAAAAAAAATGTGATTAGTTAAAACAAAAATGATTTTTCAGATATTTAGTATTTACACATCAAGTCAAATACAAACCTTGTGCTCTCTCCAGACTAAACTGCTGAGATTGAGACTCCAGGTATCCATGGCAACACCATCTTGAGTAACCCCGCCTACAACCAACATAAAGTTGTGACTGGTTCCAGAACCAGACTCATGACTCAGCAGTGCAGAGGCGTGATGGTAGCGAGGGCTTGGAGTCAATCCTTCTTCCACAGAGCTTGTCAGCATTTGGGTCCAACGACGCTCCAACACAGAATATCTAAACCAACCAGTGAGAAATGTGTTATCACACACATACAAAAACAACAATGCACTACGTAAGTGTGAAATTACCTAATTAGAGTTACCAACTTTGGATTGGATGCCTCTGCCAAGATGTGCACAATAAGAAGGTTATATAAAGAACACTGATTTGATTTTACTTTAAGTTTTGTTGTTCTCATGCTGCAGTATGCCTACTTTATTAGGTTTTAGGCCAATAAGGGTGATTCTGATAGACAAAAAAGTTGTAGGCATGGCTGTAGATAATTAAAAATATTCAAGTTCTTGCTGCAAAGAAAGTAAGAAATTGTAAAACACAAATGCTTAATACACACCGTCAAACCGGCACTACAGAAAATCTACAACCACAGTTTGAGGATTTCAAAATTCCTGTTACCAATTCAGTTTGAAACCAAATGTGAAATAGGTTCACAATACCCCCTTCTTTTAATGCCAACATAACTATCTTTGTATAATAATATCATGTTACAAATGGTTTACCTGTTAAATATAAAATGTCCTTGCTTGTTTCATGACATTGACCTTTAAAATCTAATAATTTGTAAATCTATTAGGAAGTTTGTGCCTAATTTGCACTCATGTCAAAGTCGAAATCAAAATTTAACTTTGGGTCCAAAAAAGGGTTTGTCACAAATCTGAACCAATTGTTTCACACTAACAGGATGGAAGGTTTTCACAAATGGATGGACTGGTGGCTATTTCCACTACGTTTGAATGCTTTCTTGCTACAAGCCTTATTTACAGATTCACACAAGCATTTTTTTTCTGTGCGGTTTAGCCCTAACATTCACACACTCGCACTTGGATGGATGCATGGGAAACTCGGAGTTCAAAATCTTGCCCTAGGATACTTCCGACATTTAACTAGAGGAGCCGGGGATCAAACCACTGACCTCTCAATTGGTAGCAGACCTGTTCTACCTTCTGAGCCACAAACATGAAAAATGAGAACTACTAGGAACTTGACTCTTATAAGCCCTTTGTCTAAGCATATACATTCTGTTGTTGCACTCTCCTACCTATAGACATTTCCCAGAATTCCTTCTGTCAGAGAAAGCCCTCCATACATCCAGAGGTTGCCATGTGGTCCAGACACCATAGAGTGTCCCATCCGGTGGAGGAACCTGTGGGCCTGGGTCTGTAAAGGGGAAAAATGTTAGTGTGTGTTGGGCTGTGTAATCTACGAACACTTGAGTTCACTTTCCTGGTTCATTTTCCTTCAGTGCTTACCACAGTCATCTGTGTGTCTAGTAGGGTTTCCCACACCAAGCTGTTGAAGTCTCGAGGAATAGTGCAGTCTGATCCAGCCCAGCTCTCTGAGCACACACACACTCCCAGAGACTAAGACAAACAAAGTTAAAATGGTAAGAAATATAATTTTATTTTGTTGTTGTTTGGGATTTTGTTTAATAATTTTTGGTAAATCTGTTTTTAAACAGACTTTACTAAAAAAAAAAATCCTGGATAAAAAAAATTAAATTAAATTAAAAAAAACGTACACAATACACAACTAAAAAAATATATTACGTGATTGTTAGCCTTGTTACTCTGGTACTAAATAAAAATGTCAACAATTTCCACATTTTATGCAAACACTTCTAAGTCCTGGTTACGGTACTTCAAATAAATGTTCCTTTTGTCAAAAGAGCAACTTGGAAATATAAGCAAATGCAAACTTTTTTAAAGTAAATTTGCACAATCCTTACTATATTACAAGTTCCTCTTCCTTCTACTATTCCACAATCTTGAGGACACACCAGCCGGTCACAATGCGGTCCCCCATATCCCTGAGGGCACTGGCAGAGCCCACCTTGGCACTGGGCTCCACCTGGACATACAGATCCATCTTCATCCTCATCAGAGCTCTGCTGGCACCGTCGTACCCAGAAAGATGCATTAAAGCCTTGAGGTTTGTCTGAAGAGACGTTGGCTTCAAAATAGACTGAGATCACACCTGGAGGTAGAAGAGATGATTATACTATGCTCAGTTATTGCATATATGCAGATTGGTTTGATAGGTTAAATAGTATATTTATTAGCAAATGAGTTAAAGCGAACCTGAGGTGGCTTCCACTGTGATAGGCTGAGTCCTTGTGGTGCCACAAAATGCTCCAATTAAGTTGTGATCAGAATGTACAACTCCATTGCCCAGAAAACGAGGAAGGCCGTCAAACACATAGACATACGAGCTCTGAAAAATAAAGCAGTTCGAATATAATAATGAATAGTTTAGGAACAGTTTAAGGAATAGTGATAGTTTTGATGCTACAGAGCAGCCAACATGTTCATTGGTGCATATTTGAACTCACTTTACAGTGTGTATGGGAGTCTGGGTGTAGAGTGAGGGCAACTGGGGGACAGAACTGTTTAGGCAGACAAGGTGCCAGGTTCTCAGTCACAGAGAGGACCCACAGGCAATGAGAAAGTCCACCTTTCCCCTCTGTGCCACTTCGCCATCCCAAAGAAGAGGACAGAGGAATGGTGGTGGAGGAAGGGGAAGAGAGTAGGACAGAACGGCCCTGGCACTGACGATAGCATGTGCCATTATTCCTAGATGGTACAGGATGGTACAGACAAGTCACGATCACAGAATCACAATATACTAACAATCATCGCAAATTATTACTCCTGAGCAAAACAGTGAAGATGCTTACCTGGGAGCTCCATAGTAACCAGGTAGGCAGGACTCGCAATGTGGGCCCTGAGTGTTGTGGGTGCAGTAACACTGGCCTGTTTGGTTGTGACAGTATCCTTGCAGAGGGTCACCGTGTCCGTTACACTCACAAGGAACGCAACCGCCGCCACCAGCCAGGGCTGAGCCAAAGCTACCTGGACGGCAGTGCTCACAGTGTGGTCCTGTAGTCCAGTCTGAAAGTGATCCAAGGGACCGTTAACCAATAAATAACCTGACACCCTTTATATATCAAACACCAAAATGACTACTGCACTTTCAATTTTATGAATAGTGACTGTGAGTGTAAAACTAAAAATAGTTATAATCCATATATCAAGGTCTCACCTTGGCATTCATCACAGATCCCTGGAGCAGTAATACAGGTGGAGTGAAAGTTGCAGCCACAGTCAACATCACATTCAACGCCACTTAGAACCAGAGTAGCGGGGTCAGATGTCCAGCCTAGAGAACATTCACACTCAAACCGTGGGCTGCCGCTACATTGACCCTCACGACACTCATTGTAACAGCTGTAGTAGGGAGGAAAATTGAGTCCATTAAAAAATTTACTAAGAGCAATCTAGATAATTTAAAGAATGAATCATTACATTTGATGGACTTACGTTTGGTTGCAGTGCAGTGTGCCATCCCCTGTGTATCCTCTCTCACAATGGCACTCGTATGAAGTGGGAGTGTTGATGCAGGTGGCAAAGAGATGACAGTTGTGGAGGCCCAGCCTGCATTCCTCTACATCGGGACAAGTAGGATAGGCCCAGATTGCATCTTGTTCTTCGTCATTCAAGTGCTCCAACTCCATCTCCATTTCTAGGGGTCGAGGTGGGGCTGAAGTCTGGGGCTCAGGACTTGAGGAGCAAGAAAAAGACATGTAAAGTTGGACAGGTATACTACATGCCTATCATTTTTTTTCAGCCTATATGTAGAACAAATGTTATGAAAGATCTTACTTTGCAGCTCGTGCTTCAGCCACAGCTACACTACAGTTATACACAGATGGATCATCCATTCCTGCCCAGTCTCCTCTCAAGCATCTGAAAAAAGGGTGGAAAACATGAAATATATACAAAAATTAAAAAACAAACAAAAACAATGACTGCTAACATATCAGCACTTTTGCAATATAAAGGTTGTATTACTTTGAATTAAATCAAGGGTGCATTTGCCTTATATGCAATTTATGTATATACTCTGTTTGTATTGTTATTTGTCTGTCATACTTACTTTCCAATTGTGGGATTATTGTAGTCACCACACCAGCCACACTGGAAAGTCCTCAGGCACTCTGTACATGTGTTTAAAGCTGAGCACTGCTTACACTGGGGAACTGAGTGAACGCTGACAAGCAAAAGAATAAATATCATTTTATTACTGATTGAAATTAAAAAGTTAATTCAGCTGTCTGGGAAAATCTAAATGTTTTCTAAATCTGAGTATACTAGTATAAAAAAAGCTATCAAGAAAGTTAGTGACTATACAGCCCAGAGTGAAAGCATCTGATAAGTCAAAGAGTTTTGCTCTTTAGTGTGTAAGCTTCAATTTTTAATCATGGCCACTACTTTTGGTACCAAGTCCAAAATCTCAGCTTTAAGTTGACATGAATGAAACCTCTGAGTGACAACATACACTGGCCAAAGTGAAAGGGTCCTAAAGTAATTGGACAATGGACTACTGTAATCTCTTAGGCAGCTTCTCATTTCAAATTTTGTAAACTTAAAAAAAGTTGTTTGCAAGTTGCAAATTGCAATTTTAATTGGAGTTGTTAGTCAAATTTGCATGAAAAAGGCAATTAGGCTCAGAAAGAATAATATCAACAGATTTTCAGTTAGTTACAGTTGCAGTAACTTTGTAAATAAGGCAGGCACAAACAGGAGTCCTGACCAGCTGGAGTCCTGATGATGATCATAAGAAAGTAATTTGTTTTCTTCATTCAAAAAAAAAAAAAATGTAGAGGCAGCAAATGCATCAAAACAATATTTGATAATTCCACAGGTTACGGTACAGCTTTTCAGGGTGAAGAAGTGGAATATTTTTTAAATGTTAAGTCAATCATATAATCTAAATCTAACTGCACACTTGCTGAAGGCCCTCCAATAAACAAAGTGGCTGCAGTGAAGACATGAGAGAGCATAACCAGGGAAGATGTTTTAAAGTGTGCTAATGTCTATGGATCAGACTCCGAAGGACTTTCCATAAAATATTTAAGATTTTTTTGACTCTAGGTATTTATGACTCATCTAATTACTTTTGAACTCTTTCATTGGGTTATTAAAAAAAGGCTACAGACACTTCTTTTAATATTGATGTAAACCCACTCAAAATAAAGCTGAGACATGGCACCTGAATGTAGTTCAAACTGAAGAATGAGGTCTACATTAAAAAAAGAAAGGTAAAAATACAATACTTCAAGTCTGGACTGTATGTGCTACTGCAGTACAACTCTAAACCAAAAAAGCAACCTGATAATGTCTTTAAAAATGTCCTCGTTTTTTTTTTACCTGTCGTACCAGTCCCTGCACTCTCCATAGGGGTACTTTGTGAGGTAGGCAGCAAAATAGAAGCAGGCCTGAGCTGACTCACACCATGCACACTGGCTCGAGTTAGAGAGGCACTCACCACACGTCTTTCTCCTGTAAAAGAAAATGAAAGGAGAACAGAGAAGATGAGCTACAGAATTTTGCATGATCTGAAATAACATTAAAAATATAAACTTTCAGCTCACTGGTTGCAGACTTTAGGACAGCCCTTTGGGTCACGTATGGATCCATCTACTCTTCCCCGTCGACTGCACTGATAGTCGCCTTTCTTGCTGGAGTTTATCTGCCACTCACAATAAGGGTCCTGCAAGTCAAAGTAAGCGCGCATAAGTCAAGAATACAGTTGTCCCAAGTTTAGCTATAAAATTACTGCAGCACACTGACAGTCAATGCATTTTTTTCAGGTGTATCTATACCTGAGTACATGCAGAGCAGTCTCTATACTCTTCACACAAGGTGCAATGCTGGGGTGCCAACAGCAGATGGCGCTGACCTTCTACCTTCCCTTCACTATTCTCCCCCTCAGGGCAAGGTTCAAGGTCTGGGCTGTCACGCAGCAGACAGCGGGACAAAGATGGGCACCAGCCACAAGACTGGTCAGATAGACATGCCAGACAGGACATGTACCCTGAGCAGGAACCTGAGCGGTATGGCTCCAAGAACAGGAAGGAGATCTCCTAGAAGGAAAATGGTACCAAGTAAACAGTATGCTTTTGTTTCATAATCTAAGAAAAATCACAAAAGAAATGTGTGTAAGTTATTTTTTTTAATCACTACATGCAGGCGGTTCTGCTGTTGAAGCTGAACTGGGTTAGTACTCACACTCCCTCCAGGCAATGTCCTATTCCAGATCAAGGCCATCTCACTGGTCTGTCCTGAGCCCGAGTTGTTAAGGTAGCCCTCAGCCTGAACAAGGTAATGGTTGCCCCTGGTCAGGTTAGAGAAAAGTCGGCTCCCATCCGGTCGAGCCAGCAGCTTCAGCTCCTTTTCCTGCTGAGCTGCCCAGCGACCCACCACCTCCTGATCAGCCAATGGGGTCACAATGTGTAGAAAATTGAACATAAAGAAAATATGGACATAATTATAAAAAAAAAAATCCAAGCATAAAATTTAAAGTACCTGCTGCTGAACAACCCATTCTGGATTAAACTGTCATTCCAAAAATGTATGTCTGAGTATTAACCAATTTAAACCTGTTCTAGTAAAGCACACCAAAATAAAATGATGTGCCTGTAAATTAGCATATTAAAAGGCCCTTAAATTCCAGTGCAGGGAGCAGACGGATTAATGTTCAATCTTAATACTTAGCCCTGGGGCACAACATACTGGGTTTCATTGCCAATCTTTAAGCCTTCCAACAGTTACAATGTTAGTCCATATGAAACTATAATAAATTGTTTATTTAATTATATAATCTAATCAACTAGAACTAATCCTATGAAGACAAAGAAAAAATTAGACAAGATAGCAATTTTAATTTAATGAAATAAAAAAAATTCTATAGCTGACATGCATTTATCCTCACCATCTGGCTGGAGTTGGGTCCTGTGGCCATTCGAGCCTCAAAGTGAAGCCTCTGAATGCGAGCCCACATGGAGACAGTCTCTATAGGAGGGGGTGCAGGCGGAGGTCCCCCCCACAATGGGTGGATGAAGCCCCTGAACTGTAGGGCGACGTCCATTTCTGTGGTGGGGCTAAGGATGATGGTGGTGCTACGGAGAATGGACACCTGATGTAGGGGGTGAAGAGGATGGAGGGTAGTGGAAGATGGATGGAAGTGGAAACACATCAACAGAGGCACTATTCTCTACCAACTGCTCCACAAAGTTTCACAAACTACTTGAACAAGAGTATTTTTTTTCTATGCAAAACAAACAGAGAAAAAGAAAAAGAAATAGAAATGAGCATTGAAGTCAAGGGACTAAAAACCAAAGAGCACAAAGAAGAAATGAACAAAAGAGAATCATTATATCCAAGCTGGAGAACTGCAGTGGAGTAAAAGCAATATTGGAGGAAGGAAGGACGAGTAAGTATAAGCAGAGAGGGAAGTAGTTACAACCACAACTAATAAAATCAATAGATTTGGACTCCGTACCTTGTCAGGCTGGGAGTCGTTGCGGGGGTGCTGGAAGGTGAGCAGGTGCAGTCCCGGGACATAGTTCTCGGTGCGACAGGAGTGGAGGGAGGTTAGGAAAAGGGTACGCTCCCCCCACCAGCCGTACGCCCCTGAGAGCTGGTCCACACGGCACGCACTTCGCTCTGTGAGACCGAGAGGGAGAGGTCAGCACACAAAAAAAAACACATCTGACCTCTTCAAATTTGATATTACAGCAGCATCCTACTGTGCACTACTGTACTGAAATGAATGTAATTGGTGACTCTTGTTTGAAGTGTGTTCTGAAGGAGTAAAATGGCCTCACTGCACCAAGAGAAGTATGCCATTGGACGGGTGAGTCAAACTGTGGTTTGAGTAACCTGTCCAATCTCAGCTAGGTGTAGTCAAGTCACTGTACTTCATCTCTGAAACACATCCAACATGAGTCGGTTAAGTCCCTCCCAAGTCAACTCCCAACATCATTTCTTTTCCAGTCTTGACCCTTCTCTTCTGCCCTCCTTCCTCCCTCCCTGGGTCTCACCTGACACTGGTAGGCAGGACTCATTCTGAACACACCAGCCAAATTCACCAGGGGCGCGGGCCAGAGAAGCTGGAGTTCCACTGAACACCAGACAGGACTGGCAATCAGACAGGAAGCGAGCCAGGCCCAAGCAACCAGTACTCCCACACTGTCACCAGAAAACAGAGATATGCACTTTAATTTTATGCTATACAAACACTTTGGATTTATTAACATAATGGATTAAAAAATATATATATATATTGTTAAAAATTTTTACATTTATATAAAATCAGTCAGCCAGAGTAAAGAAATAAGCAGAGGTGTTACCGGGTTAGTGGGTTGGTACTCTCGACAGCGGCCTTCACACCAGCTGCACTCTGGGTTCTTAAGGCACATGCTTTCATCTACTGCCTCAGCGCAAACAGCGTCCTGGCAATGGAACAAACACACACACATGTATACACAACAATTTCATTACCACTAGAAGCCCTTAGCCAAAGCCTTTTTCAACCATACTTCCATTAGCCTGGCACATTTGCCAGTCTTCCAAATACTGTTACTTTAGAACAGTGGTCCCCAACCTTTTTTGAGCCGCGGACCGGTTTAGTGTTAGAAAATATTTCCACGGACCGGCTTTTAAGGTGTGGCGAATAAATACGTCAAAATAAATGATACGACCATAACCAAGTGTGATATTTTCTACGTATAATAATAAAAAACGGGAATCCACTTTGTATTCGTATGCAACTCTATCAGCAGCGTTCTCGTAACATCCCGCCTCAACATGAATAACAGGCTCTCTGCTCACAGCGCTCCCTGGTCAGCTGTTAGAGCCATGGTAAAACATGCCTTCAAAATAAGATACACCGCAAAAACAAATACAGTGGAAATCACCTCAGTCGGATTCAAATGGCCCAGTTTGGGTCTATTATCGAATTTCGCTGCAATGGCTTCTGCTTCATCTATGAATTTGCTTCTGCAAATTTTATAATCTGAAATTTTACTCGTAAGTGCAAGTTTGTAGCTTACACTTGCCACGATTGTCCCCGGTGAAATGAACTGATATAAACACTAAAACAATTTCCAGGCGTTGTTAGTGTGTGTGTAGTTGTGCACGAACGAGCCGATGCATGGAAGTGGGCGGACAGGAGCTGAGGAGGGTTTTAGCGCTAAACTCATCCAGTTTATGCGATCACATTTAACTGGAAATTTATTACAATAGGACCAGATTTTTCATCCGAGGTAGGTGAATATCCGACGGATTTATGTGATGATTTTATTGGAATTAATGTTAGGAAAAATCAGGACCTGCAGATGCCATCCAACTAGAGCGAAAACCCGATTTGTGCGACTTCGACTTAGGTGATTTTTACTGTATAAAGCGCATGAAAAATACAACTCACCATAACACTGAATCAGTGTAAGCCCCCTGAGCTTGTTTCTCTGATACTCATTTTTGCTGGCTTCTGGTTTGACTGGGTTCGGCCGATTTCACATGGAGCGTGGCTGCAGAGCCGCGGTGTCAAGCGCTGGACAGTCAGTTTGATGGCTGGGTCTACCTCACTGCTATCCCCGGTGTTGATAAATAAAAATGGTAAATGGACTAGTTCTTACATAGCGCTTTTCTACTCTTGTTGAGCACTCAAAAATATAAAGAAGCGTTATGTAGGTCAACCAACCGATTTCGTTAGACAGGCCTGAAGCTTCTGGGTTTAATTTTAGCGGTGACGTATCATGTGAGCAGAAACGTCTTGACACGTCAAGAGGAAGTCATGGAGGGAAGTAACGGAGCGAATCCCCCATTTTTCAAAATAAAATATAGTTTAGGCGCAGATAATAAGTAAAACGGAAATAATTTAAGTTATTTATTCTTTATGTGCGGCCCGGTACCAAATGTCCCACAGCCCGGTACCGGTCCACGGCCCGGGGGTTGGGGACCTCTGCTTTAGAACACTTTCACTCACCCTGTCACCTTGATCACTACTGACAAAAAGTGGTACTTTGTAAGCCACAAGGTCTCCACGCGCAACACCGCTGTAGCCTCCAGCAACCAGCAACACTCGTCCCTCCATTACTGCAGCAACATGTGAGTAACGCCCCCTCACAGTATCACCACCTTAGAAAGAAAAAAAAAAAAAAAGAAAAAGTAAAGAAAGCTGAGTAGACGCTGCACATGCACACATAACCACTGAGGGCCATTTTATACCCGCCGTGGGGTGCCTCACGAGCAGCACCGTAACTCGCTAGCTGCCATGTCTGCAGGTCGTGCACCTCACGATTTTTGTAACCTGCCGTGCTGTGCTGCTGCCACCGCAGCGACATGAGTGTACGGTTGTATTGGTTTTTACTGCTGTTTTAATGACATATCAGTAGAGAAGCTCAGAGATTCACAAATTATACAGAGGGAGTTGCTGCAACAGTTTGAAAATATTAGGAAAATACTCTGGGAAAAAAAAAAAAAAAAGATATTGAAAATGACTTTGCCAGACATCTGAGCATCGCTGACATTGAAACAGTAACTAGATGCCTTTTTATGTCTGGAAAATGCACTCATGCACCTCTACAAACTCCTCAGATGTCAAACAGATCTAAACCCAAACCCTTCTGACTGTCCTTAAGGCTTGTACAAATATTCTCATCATGTGACACACAAAAAGACATGTAGAGCATAATTGATGGCATAAACATGTTTTTTTTATATTTAAAAAAAATGCTATTTAGTCTGTATACATAAAATGGACTTTGTTTGACTCTCTGATCACAACCAAATAAAATATAGTGTTAAAAACAAGAATTAAACAACAGCTAGGTGTGATCCAGAAGTCTACTAAGCTTTCACTTTTAAACCAAATTTAACCAGATTTCAGGTACTCACTGAGTCGCTCCCTTGCAGAGACCCACTGGTGACAGCCCAGATGGTAGAAAAAGATCTCCTCATCATAGCATTTTTCCTCTTGATAATGAATGTGCACATTTCCTCCTGTCAGACAAACAAAGAGATAAATATTAACAGGTGGTTTAAATTCCTCAACTGGTTTAAATCCCACCATTCTTTAACTACAAAATTCTATTGGAAAACATGTAACCAAAATTGAGATAACACTGCAATAAAAGGAAATTGCATAGTGGACTAGAAGCACCAAATTTTTATAACAATTTCATAGCTAATCAAGTACAATATTTAATCAAATGGATACAAAGGGAAATTTTTAATAACTCATGGATGGCTATAGAACAAAATCAACTCTGACATTTTAATTACAGATCTCCCCCTCTTGAATAAGCTGAAGAAGACGGATGGATAAATTTATTTTTAATTAATTTATAGGTGTGTGTATGTCTGGACACATAATATGTACACAGGGTTCTAGCCAGCATTTGATCACCCAGTGCCACACCGGGCTAAGAATTTTACCGGTTCACCATCACAATTAGCAAGAGGGCACGGTTATTAGCACTGATAGCTAGGGGTGTGATTTTTTTCTGGCTAGAACCCAGACAAAAAATATTTTTTCTCTCTCTGATTTCTTAGTTGCTGGGAGGGTTAGATCTGGGTCACTGTCGGGGGTCTCAGGAGCAGGTGTCGTTAGGCAGGCCAGGTCACTGCAACTCTAAACAGTCTAGATAAGAATAACTTGTACACCATATACAACATCATAAAAGAAAAATAATAATATACAGAATAAAGAACAAAACACTGCTGACCTGGCCAATAACAACACCTCCCCCTCACCAAAACAGCACGGTACTCCTAATGAGGATCACCCTCTGCCATCCATAGTGTCCAGGGTTATAGCTTTCCCTGTTCCCACTCTAGCCCACCCCCAACTAATTATTCATATTTTTATTAATCTCTTTATTTTTTCCTCTTTCTTTCTTTTTTTTTTTTCAAAATTGCTATTATTATCATCAGTAGTTGTAGATATTGTAGTATTAATGGTGGTGGTACTGATGATATTATTGTTATTGACGCTATTTATTGACGTCCACATAACAACACAATGCATTCATACACATACTCACTCATGCACATAATATTTTAATAAAATCTGAAATATGCAAATATGCACAACTGTTCTGGGCGATTTTTCCTCTTTTTTTCAGTTGTCCCTTTTTATGTTTATGTCAGTGCACATAATGTAAATAAAAAGGTTTCAAAAATGATGCCGAAAAAAAGATTCTTAGTACTCACCGTACACAACCATGTAGTTTCCAATGACTGTGGCTGAGTGGAAAGCTCGCTCTCTCGGGCCAGTTGTTGGGAAACGTGAACGGAAAGATGTCCAAAATCGCCGGTCCACATGAAACACATCCGTGTTGTTGACCCTGACACTAAATCTAAGAAAAATATGTGTTGATTACACCAAATGTCAGCAGGGGACCACTAGCTGGCAGGAGACCTGACATGACATAGATAAAGCTAATAGTATAATAAAGTTAAGCAATGTTTAAGTCAAGGCTCATGTTGTCTTGCACATAACAGAATCATTCCCAGTCTCTTCCTCTCCCTCTAAATATAGATTCCTATAATGCTGATATTGAATCAATACTCAACATCAGTAGATACCCAAAGCAAAAGTACTGCCATTGTATCATGAGTCGAAAATGTTGGATCAGTGCAGTCCTAATTTCATATGATTTGATCAAATGTGATATAATTCACTGTTTTACAGGTAAAGGAACAAAACATCCCAGAGTTCCAAAACAAGCAGAGGAACACTTCAATCTTACCCACCCTACTTCACAACCACTAACAGAAATATGCACAAAAAGATTTCTATACTAAATTTCTCACTCTCAGCCAGCTTGTATTGCACATTATTGTATAATGCCTGTATGAAAAGATGCGTACCTGGCAGTGGTAGGCCTGTGGCCCCCATAGACAAGTAGTGTCCTTGATGGGCTGTGGAAGACCATGGAGTGGCCAGCAGTGGCTGGTGGCTTCCCACCTGTGGGCTGACCTGTCTCCCACCGTCCAGATCCATGCAGGCCAAACCGATACAGAGTTGAGGAAAACATATCCTCCTCGGTGCGACCTGAGAAACAAGTTTAGGTTTTGTTCATTTCTCAGTTGCTTAAATATGTCAATCTAAATAAGCAAAGTGACAGCATACCATCAAACCCACCTCCAAATACATAGAGATAACTGTCTACTACAGCTGCAGCATGATTAGCCAATTTAGGAGCACCATGTGAAGTGGAAAGACCAAGCTGTTGCCAGTCATCATTGTGAGGCCGGTACATCCACACATCATTGGCCAGGGAGCCGTTGGCTAGCTCTCCACCAAAGATAACCATTTTACCCATATACTCTACTGCTGTGGGGGAATGACGAGCCACCTGACAGCACAGGAGAGCCAAAGAGTGCAAGAAGGAAAGAAATAACATGGAGATGTTAAACAATAAATGAGAGAGTGCTTAAATCCCCCATTGACCATAATTACAGACTCCATCAGCAAACAAATACGGTAAAAATCAGGAAATGAGACAACAGATTTCTACACACTGCAATAACTTGATTTCTATAAAAACTATAAAAGCACACTTGGTAATAGTTGTGGTAATTTCTTCAAATTTTCTCAACAGTTATTTGATTATTTATAAAAACAATTAAGCAAATATTCTTGCTTTAATCTATTTTCTCTTGTTTTTAACAGCAACCAGTAGAATGTAATGCTCTACTACTACTACCACAAGGTAACAGTAATGCACAGTAAGGCTGCTGGTCAACCAGCATTAAACAACAACAAAAAAGAAATAGGAAAACGCAAGAAAGGCATGTTACAGTTCTGACATCTACAGGTATGCTAGGATCCACTTCAATATGAGTGACAAATTTCATCACCAGATGGTGACAGTTCTTTGTGACTGCATGGATGCATCCTAGGTGCACTAGGTGCACTTACTATATATGCAATCTAGAACAAGAATTACTCGTCTGTGTCCTTGAAAACTGGTTAAACATATATGCTATGGTGAGAGTAGAACTTATTTTATAAACAGAAAAAATGTGTAAAAATGAAACCTAATAAAAAAATCAAAAAACATTCTGTCAGCAACTACACACAACTTGAGCTTCAAAGAATAGTCTAAAACTTCCCATGAACGCTGAATAGTATTGTTGCTTAAAATGCTTTGGTAAGATATCCTCTCTACAGTAAGAGGGCAGGAGAACAGTACACATTTGTACCTGAGTTTTACAAATTATGTTACACAGCTGTAGAAACTATATTTATGTGACTAATATATTTCAGCTTTAGGTAAAGATTTATCTACATTTTAAGATTTTGCATTTAGGCTACTGTAATTAAGGAACATGAGTAAGCAGATATCAGCTGAACAAGTAAAGGAAAAGCAGTGTAAAGCTTTGCCTTTTTTCCTTCTTTTTAGTTTGACAAATTATTGTGAGATTTTTTTTTTATATATATATATATGTATAAAAATAGGACAAAAACAAGAGTTTAATAATTGTTATTCTTACAATGCATTCCTAAAAAGTGCATCTTTTAAAAAAAAATCCTGATGCTTAGGTTGCCACAGGATGACCTGGAGCCTGGCAGGCCATTGAGTGGAAATCTTGGAGAGGATTTCTTTGAATCCATTCTCCTGCTTAAGGAAACTAGATTTCTTACTTACATGGCATTCTGAAGATCAGCTTACTATCTAGTGCTGACAGTAACTGGGCCACTTGTTCGCATGAACATGACAAAGGAAATGCAATAGCAGGAGGAAGGAAAAGCAGCGCATGTTTGACTGTATGCTCACTTACAGGTGAATGACCATAAGACCTGCTTTCCCATTGGCTGGATGTGAAATTGTATTTGATCAAGTCACCAAGAGCTCTGTTGAGATCAAATCCTGCAAGGAAGATAAGCAAAATAATATTCAAACACTGGCACTAATTATCAGATAACACTACAAGACACTATAGAAGACTATGACTCAAATGCAGTGATTCAGCTTTAATAAATACATCAATATGACTATTGGTTGATATATAACACTTTAAGCAGAACTTATGTTAAGTAATAATCTGTGTTGTAAGCTACAATTTATTAAATCTACCAAAGAATCAAAGTCTTGTCACAGAATCACACTTGTGTGTTAAAAATTGAGTTGTTTTCTCAACATTGAAGCTGTATTATTAAAATTTAACAGTATTTCACTCTCACCGCCAAACAGATACATGGCTCTTGTGGTGGAGAGGTACACGCCTGCGGAACCTGTCCTGGGAGGTGTGTAGGGGTTTCCTTCACTCACAAGCCACCACTTTCCTGCCCCACTATCGTTATAGAGACCAAGCTGACAGCTCTGACCTAGGAAGTCTGGCTTACACAGACAGCGCTCTCCTTTCTGAAAAATAAATAAATAAGTAAATGAAAGCAAATATAAAAGATTTCATCATGCCACACAACTGAATAACCTAATCAGGTTGAAAAATGAGTTACTATATGGCTACATTTTGTGTGTGTGGGTGTTCATTTAATCTCCCCCATTCCTAATCTTACCTTGTCACACTGGCCATTCACAGAACAAGCCTGGGTGCAGAGTGGGGTTGTACAGGAGGGGTCACCCCAACCCTGATGACAGTGGCACTTTGATGTAGAGGAATCACAACGGCCATGACCGCCACATGCTCCAGGGCACAAAGAGAAGGTGTAAGTTGCATTGAAACCCAGTAGGTTGTAATTAGCATCACTGAAGAGATGAAGCAGCATCTGGAACAAAGATAGTTAAACAGTCAACACAAATTAAGTTAAAATTAAATTGCTAATGGAGTTTCAAGAGTTCAGTTGGAGTTTCATCTGTGTTATCTTCACTGGTTACCTTGCCAGACTTTGCTTCAATGGGTTGCGGCAATGTGTTGCCACTCAGACTGGCTAGGAGGGGGCTCTGGTAGGAGTCCCCATCATACACAAACAGGTAGTCATAAGTACACTCTGTGTCCATGAAGGTGAAATTCAAGACAATGCGGTGACTGCTGCTGGGAGCTGGAAGATATAAAAAAAAATTCAATAAATGACCAATCGCAGATAACAAACAAAATAACCAAAAAATATTTTCTCTGCACATATTATACCTTTGATTAGCCACTCGCAGTTTCCATTGACAGAGTAGTTTCCTGCTCCATCTGTGACATAGCCAGGTGGTCCCCTCAAAACCTGCCTGTGGCCCTTGCAGTCCCCCGCCTGGCACACAGGCGACCTGGCCAACAGCAGAACCACCAGGATGAAGGAGACAGGGAGGGGGGAGACCATCAAAGGCACTGCCTGAAGGACGGGAAGGAAACGGTGGGAATCATTTGCTGCTGGCTCCTCAAAAAAAAAAAGCTTAAACGTTTGCAATACAGATGAAGACCAACCTCTCAAAGTTTCATTTATGGACCACCTGATCTACCACATACAATAACTAAACTTTGCCAGGAGGATACAAGGGAACGTCCCTAATGGATATCTAATGGTCCCCTGTTCTCATAATTCTCGTTGTGCAGCCTTATGTCACTGAAAGGCTCCGATTTAAATCTCTATGAGTCATCCGTAAACTGCACTGCCATTCATGTTGCACAACATATCACGCATTGCAATGCTTAGTGCGAGACTGAGGGGTAGCCACTGCAAAAAACTGTTCTGCTGATGTTGCTCTACGTGCACTGGAAGGTAACCCATTACGAGTCCAGCAATCACACAACACAAACATAACGCTAAACGACGATACTCGACCAATGTAGTGTTGTGTTTAAACAACCACATACTACACTTTGGCCTTTTTTTTTTTTTTTTACACTTTGGCTTTTATTAACAGCGTTTCTAACAGCTAACTAGCCAAAAGGTAAACCAAAGAGAATCAGCAGCAAGAGTCTCTGCAAGCTATCACAACACAGCTAACGAAAAGGTAGCTAAGCTAATGTAGCTAACGGAATATAGTCAACAGCCTGGGTTGCCAGCTGGTACGGATTCAGGATAATACTCACCATTTCCCGTCTCTTTGTTCGCATGGTGGTTTACATCTTCGGTGGCCCTTTTAAGCGTCAGCTACTACACGAGCTAACTGGTGAGGGCTGCAAACTGACAGCTAGCTAAATTATCCAGTCGACACTCAATTTTGTGCACTGCAGAGGACAGCACTACAACATCCTTCTCTGCTAGCCTGTCCGCTAGCTAGTGGTAGCGGCTCGACCAAATCCAGATGCGCAATCGTAGGTGGCTGCAGACCCTACCATAATCAATCATCCTTGAGAGTAATTCTGCATTATGTAATAACAAAATTATGCTTATAAAACTACGATAGTACACCACAGGAAACTGCGGCTATCAGCGACACGTTTTTAAAGCGTCGACGCGACTCCTGAGGTCCATGTTGTGGTCAGAAGCCCGTGTTTTGGTGCTTTTTGGCCGGCGAGCAGCAGCCAACAGTGGCTGCAAACACAAAAGACAGCGCCGTGATTAGCCTGTCCCGCTACCGCCACCCAGCGGAGATAAGTAACGCTTACACCTGGATATTGCATTAGCCATAAATGGCAGGGTGTTTAAACCATATTTCACTTATTAGGGCCCGAGCACGAACTGTGCGAAGGCCCTATTGTAATTGCTTCGTTTATTATTATTTTTTTTTTTTTTTTTTTTTTTTTTTTTTTTTTTATTATTATTATTATTCAGGCAAATGAATTGGCTTTTTGGGGGCTTTATCATATTCAAAAACTCATGAAACTTTGCACATGCGTCACACCTGGTGAAAATTTAAGTATTTTAATGGGCTCGGGCAAGGGCGCGCCCAAATGGCTCGCTAGCGCCCCCTAAACTGGAGCCCCACCGCTGTGTTTCACGTACATGAATGAAACTTCATACACATGTATATCATGTCCAGGCGCACAAAAAATCCTCTTGGAGCCATGCCCTAAACCCAACAGGAAGTCCGCCATTTTGAATTAATTATGCAAATTTGGCGATTTGCAGCCCTCACACTTTTTCTAATAACTCAGAGGTTTTAGACGTTATCATCTTCATATTTGGTTTGTCTAACCTACACCCCAGGGGAATCTAAATCTTGAAAATGGTGAGTTTTTGCCAAGGGGGAGGGGTCCTTATGCCCCTTTGAACTTTGATCATTCGCCATGAAATTTTGATTGCCTCTCATTCATACCTACATGATCCAATGTGCATCAAACTTCTCCAGTAGGATGAGGGTGCCCCCCTGAACACATACATATGACAATATTTAATATCAGTCGCAGCGCCACCTAGTGGGAACAGGAAATGTCATATTTTACACTTGGAGGTCCAGCTCCAAGGTGGTTTAGCAGAACCATCTCAAATTTCACCTGGAAAGCCTTAAGAAGTTCGACTTACTGTGTTTTCAAAACTGTGACTTTTTGACAAAAGGGCGTGACCCTTATGGGACGGCAAAGTTCGATGATTCGCCATGAACACAAAAATGGCTGTAACTCCAAGCCAACTTGCCCAATCTGGCTCAAACTTCTGTGGTGTGATAAGCATGCTGCCCTGAACACACTCATATGCATAAAGTCCATAAACGGTAGAGCGCCGCCTAGTGGCAGCTCCGAATATCTTAAAATAGCATGTTTTTTGAGTAGCCCCGGAGCTACGTTTTATCTACATGTATGAAAATGTACAGGCTCATGTAACATCCTAAGACGTACAAAAAAGTCTCTTGGACCCATACCCCAAACCCTACAGGAAGTCGGCCATCTTCAATTGAAGGTGTCAATTTTTGCCATTTCCACGCCTGCTATTTGAACGAACTTGTCCTAGGGCATTTGACCCAGTGAGACCAAATTTGCTCCACATCATCTAGACAAGGAGCCCA
The DNA here is from genome assembly GCF_007364275.1 of Archocentrus centrarchus. Lineage (NCBI taxonomy): Eukaryota > Metazoa > Chordata > Actinopteri > Cichliformes > Cichlidae > Archocentrus > Archocentrus centrarchus. Next base: position 26,445 of record NW_022060170.1, read on the forward strand.
TCAAATATTGTGGAAATCTTTACAAAATATTAAATGGCCTTATCACACCAGGCCATTGAAGTTGGCCTTCGTTTTTCTCCCTCACCACCAAAATTGTTTGTGCACTTGTTCGCACATGCTTTGTCTGATCAGGCTGAAAATTTAATCACTCATGTACACACCCAGGCTGAATCCATAACTACAGATTCAAGACTGTAGGCGCAATAGCGCCCCCTACAGAAGCAAATGAAAATTTGTATGACCGTCCACAGAATTAGTTTTGCTCTGAAATACATGAAATATCTTTCACCATTCCTTACAAAATCCTCATCTATTTGATAAGCCTCCTGCCCTGAACACATTGATATGCATAAAGTCCATAAACGTTAGAGCGCCCCCTACTGGCAGCTTTAAATATCATAATATACCATGTTTTTTAGCTAGCCCCTGAGTTACATTTTATCTACAGCTCTGAAATTTTGCACACTCATGTAACATCCTAAGACATACAAAAAAGTCTCTTGGAGCCATACTCCAAACCCTACAGGAAGTCCAGCATCTTCAATTGAAAGTGTCAATTTTTGCCATTTTCAGGCCTGCTATTTGAATGAACTCCTCCTAGGGCATTTCACCCAGTGAGACCAAATTGGCTCCACATCATCTAGACAAACAGCCCATCAAAAAAGTCAATCAGACCCATGCCCTATTTTGCATGCTGGAGCCGTGACCACACCCCCAAATATTCCATTGCGTCTATGCCGAGAGCAAAAGATACCTTTTCCTATAAAAGAATTCAACTTTCTAGAGACCCATCACGATCACAAAACCTCCGAGTGCGGCACGGGTCGACGAGCGCCACAGGTCGACGCGCGCGGAGTGCGAGGGCCCGATATCACCGCTTGCGGTTTTAATTATTTAAGTAATTAATGCGCAGCTCCCTTTAGGGTCCGCCACAGTGGATCATCTGATTCCATCTTCCCCTATCCCTATCATCCTCCTCTGTCACACCAACCCTCTGTATGTCCTCCTTCACTACATTTATGAATCTTCTCTGTGGTCTCTCTTCTCTGTCTGCTGGGCAGCTCCATATTCAGCATCCTTTTTCTAATATTTCTCATCTGCACATGTCCAAACCAACTCAGCCTTGCCTCTCTACTTGTGCAGAGGCGTGATGGTAGTGAGGGCTTGGAGTCAATCCTTCTTCCACAGAGCTTGTCAACATTTGGGTTCAAACGAGCTCCAACGCAGAATATCAACAACACTGCACTACTAAGTGTGAACTTACCTCAAAGCTACTGAAAAAGCTACTGAAATAAACAAAAAAATCAAATATAAAAGCATATATTACAGACTAAACACCAATCAATGGATAAAATAAATTTTGCTAATATTGCAATGAATAATCTACATTTTAAAAGCTAAACAGTGGAACTTTGAGAACATATGGACATCCTTCATCTCTTATGTCAAGAATGTGGATATAACAAGTTGAAGGAGTAGTGATTAATTCTTTCCCTCCACTCTTTACTTTTTTGTTCAGTGAATCTGCAGCTCTGAGCAGAAAAATGTATATATGTTTCTTTTATTTGCTCTGTCATCTTATGACTAAATGCACACTGCAGTTTACTATTTCTCTTGGATTAGAATCCCATTTTTTAAAATAAGGAGCATACCCTTTCTTCTTCATGTACGTGCAGTTTTTTTTAAATTATTGTTTTTGGCTATTTTGTAAATGTACTTATTTATGGCTGTATTGTGTTAAAATTGAATAAAAACATTGTTGGAAAAAAATACACTTCATGGCATTGACCTGTAAATTCTAATAATTCTATGTGTAAGTCTAAGAGGTGGTTTGTGCTTAATTTGGAAACAAAAAAACCTCTTACAAGCCCTTTGTCTTCATTCTGTTGTTGCACTCTCCTACCTATAGACATTTTCCAGAATCCTCTCTGCCAGAGAAAGTCCTCCATACATCCAGAGGTTGCCCTGTAGTCCAGACACCAGAGAGTGCCCCATCCTGTGGATGAACCTGTGGGCCTGGTTCTATAAGGGAAAAAATGTTTGTATGTGTTTGGCTGTGTAATCTACACACACTTAAGTTTATTTTCCTTCTTCATTTTTCTTCAGTGATGTCTCAAAATACAGCAATTAATGGGACTCAAAGTTCACCAGGGTCTTAGATTAATGTCTGAATCCTACAGTATACAATACTGACTTTAATAAATACTTATTACATGGCATACAGAAAAAATAAAAATAAAAAAAACAACCAAAAAGGGAGGAGACAGCTGTAAGCAGCATCTATTAACTGATGAAGATGGTCATACAGGGGAATTTATATTTTTAAATTCAGTCTGACATTGGATCACTTTTATAGTTGAATAATGCATGGGGTGAAATAGGCTTAGAAAAAAAATAAACATTCACATTTAATCAAATAGCAGTATATCTCTGCTTATACCAGAGGGGACATATAATAAGAGTTCACTATGTTTAAGTCGTGGTTCTGGTTGCTCTGTAGGATTCAAAGTAATGTTTAGCAAGCAGAGCAAAAAAACAATCAAACAACCCCCCCCCCCCCCCCCCCCCCCCCCCCAAAAAAAAATAAAATAAAATAGTGCTCAAAAAAGAGCGGAGTGAAGAGAGGCCTATCTTATTTTTGGTACATGAGTTTTTGTGAACCCCCCCCCAAACAAACAAACAAACAAAAACACAAACAAAATAATTGCACAATACATTAAAAAAAAAAAAGAAAAAAAAAAACAGCCTGTTGTAGCAAATTTGATACAAATTAAAACTCATATTTGACAATTAATATTTAATTATTCCATCCATCTAATCATCTCCACTTATCCATTTCAGGGTTGGTTCAATACACACGCTATTTTCAAATGATTTAATTTTCTGGCAATTATTTCATGTTTCAGGCTTTAAAGGGTTAAGCAGTGTCGTCAATGACTTTGCTGAGCACAAAGACTGAAAGATGAAATTCTGATGGGTAAGTAGATTGTGTTTTTGTAAAGGACTGTAACATTGTTACCACTTATATGCTGAAAATATGCAGCATAAATATGTTATTTTAGGAAGGCTGAACCTGTTTTAGGCTTGTAGTAATAAACTGAAGAAGAAGGAAGTGCTTCCAGCTTATCAGTAACATGGTTTTTAAAGTATCGCCGTTGCTCCTGTGGTCAGAAGCCTGTATTTTGGTGCTTTTGGCTGGCGAGCTCGAGCCAGTGGTGACTGTCAACACAAAAGACAGCTATCCCACTACTGCCATGTCAGTAGTCTTTACACCTGGATATTGTATTATTAGATAATGATTAGCAATAAATGACGAGATTAGATGTTTATATAATGTTTTCCTCACTATTTCAGTGACTGCAATTTGCAGATAAAGTGAATAGAAATTTTTTTTTTTTAAAAATGGCTACACCTGTGTCACAGGAACAACAATCATTATCTGTCTTTGTGCTGTTTGATTCATGTTCTTGCTTTTTTGTTAGTTTGGATATCTGTAACATTTTTAATTTTCTGCAAAAAACAAAAGTATCAGTATCATTTCCTCCACAGTTGTAGGAATTCTCTTCACTGTTGAATAAATGTCCTCCATATTTTTTGCAAATATTTTTTATTTCTGTAAATCAGATTTAGGAAAGAACACATTTAATCTCAAACTTTTTTTTTTTTATTGATGAAGTCTTACAGAAAGGGAAGGTTTAATGTTTTGAGCTTATACAGATTGTAGTAGTATATTCTATAAGCACTGCTGAGCATGAACTTTGTATAGTGCACGATAAACAGCATTGCAATTTAACTGTCCAGAAAACCAGCAGTTTTATTTAGTCCAAAACATCTAACCTGCAGTTTCACATAATAGTAAAACATCCCATCCATTTCAGGTGCATTTTTTAAGCATAAATATGGGTCACTCGTCAGAGTCCTGACAGAAAATCAAACCACATCAAACATTTCCTAACACACAGAAGCAAACAATCTTAGCTATATTCACAATGAAACTTGTTTTTGTTGAGCTCACAAATATTAAAAGCTGACTGTTGTAGTTTTGAAAAACAAAAGCAAAAAAAAAAGGAAAAAATAAAAACTGTTTAATCACCTTTTCAAACTTAATCAATGAAAAATAAAGCTATCAGTCCAATCATCTTCATTCTGTGTTTTGTCTGTTTGGCCACATGAACTACATTCAAAATGAGGGTATGGAGGTTCAGAAAGTCAAGAAAGACAGCTATACAAAAACAGTGTATAAGCAATCACATGAACTGATAAACAGATCAATAAGCCCTAAAATTACCATCAGCACAATGCATAATAAACAACAAACAAAAAAAGAGAAAGTGGACAGAGCTTGTGTGTTGTATGATATAAATGACCACATCTTTACTGTGGTAGTAAGTAGCAGCCTGGTTACTGCCATTTCTTGTCTTTTTTTTTTTTTTGCTGTTTAGTCGTGGATGGCAGCCTGCATTAAGCTGCAATACCATCATCTATGCTGGAGTGTCGACCAGTCGCTGTATCTATGAGATTATCATATGCATAATATTAACACCACAATATTCTGACGATCGCAATTATCTTTGATATAACACACTGTGACACCTTTTCCCCTTTGGTCTGTCGCTAGTAAGGGGTCAAAAAATCGGTTAATTCGGTTTCTCTCAGCAAAGGCAGAAAATGTCCATCTCTGATCACTTCCTGGTTTCCTGCCTTCTGTACACGTTGAACTTGTTTCAGCTCGACTTTCTTTGCAGGCTGGTACGCATGGTTTCAGTTCAGTTTTGGCATTTCACTCTAAATTACATTTCTGACACTTTTTTTATCGTGCATTCCAAACATCACGTCAGCGTCATCATTTTCATTACTTAAACTGATGTTTCATCTACTTTGAGTTTTTAGTCTTTTATTAGATGTTCACCCCCCCCTCATTGATGAGTAAAGGGCTCTTGAGTTTGTCTTGCTTTCAAAAGCTTTCTGTCATGGATTTTTCAATCCTGCATCTTTGGGCCAACAACCCTATCTTGGGTCGTTGACGTGTGTATAGCTATTTTTCCCGGAGCCAGAATCATAGGTGAGCTATGGAGGCCGGGACCAAAAATAGGAAATATCGTGCCTTCAAACTTGTGTGTAAGTGTCACCAGGTACTTTGATAACCCTCCATCCCAAAATGTCATTGCAGGCAAAGACAGGACTTTGTTCCGAATTAACTTTTGCTATTGTTTTAATTATGCAGTTAATATAGTAGTATAACACAACAGTACTAACTCTGAGACAGGCCTTTATACCCTACTGCATGACATGCACACTTTGCTCATAAAATGCCAGGGGCATTCCCAGAATGCAATTAAGGCTTGGAACAATTTTCCATATAATAAACTATAATAAAAACTGTCACCACACCCAAATACTGCATTTTGAATTAAAGCAATATAACCCTAAAGACACGAGTTAAAAACCTGGAAAAAACCCATTAAAACACCATTAAAACGTTAAATAAATAATAACTATTTACTATATAATACTATATTTAACTGTCTCCCGCTCCCCTCCGCGGTGCAGGCGGGCATTTAAAACGAGCGTTTCCTTTTCCGCCTAGCAGAAAGGTCTGTGAACTCGTCACATCGTTAGCTAAACTTCGTACAGTTACCGAGAATTAACATGAACATTAGCGAGTTATATTTCTCAAAGTTTAACCAAGCTAAGTGTGATGCATTTATGAATCACGTTAAGGTGTCTACACCTCTGATATCGGAGACCTTTAAAGGCGCGTGTGAGGCTGAGCTTTGATCTTCAGATATCACTGAAGCTGTGCGTTCAATGAACTTAGTTAAGTCACCTGGTAGTGATGGTCTTACAGTAGAGTTTTATCTCTGTTTTTGGGACTTAATTAGTGACTATCTCTTACAAATGTTCAAAGATTGTATAAGTAAGCAAGAAATGACTACAACCATGAAACAGGGTCTAATAACTCTGCTGCCTAAGGCTGATAAAGACCTTTCAAAAATAGAAAATTGGAGACCTATCTCACTCTTAAATACTGATTATAAAATTTTAGCTCTGGTGTACGCTAAACGATTGAAAAAAAGATAATAAGTGAAAACCAAAATGGATTTCTTCCTAAGCGTCACATAAGCTCTAATATTAGACTAGTGTTGGATTTAATAGATTATTCAGACTTTATAAACTCCAATGCTCTGATGATCTTCCTGGATTTTGATAAGGCATTTGACTCAATTGAACACTCCTTCATTTTGCAAACACTACAACTTTTAGGTTTTGGAGAGTCATTTATTAGGGTCATTAAAATGTTTTATAATGACATAAACAGCTCAATTATCTTATATCCACGGATGTCTGGAAGGTTTCGATACTAAGTGGTGTACGATAGGGCTGCCCAATTTCATGCTTTTTGTTTTTGATCATTGCTGAACTCTTACTCTTGAATATTTCCCACAACCCGTATATACATGGCTTAACAATTTTTAATAAAGAAATTAAAATGGCTCAACTAGCGGATGACACAGTCTTATTTCTTAAAGATAAAACAGAGATACCAGGTGCTCTAGATGCAATTCAGAAATTTTCAGAGGCCTCAGGGCTCAAACTAAATGTTGACAAAAGTGAAATTTTATGTTTATATGATACTGATGAATGCCATATGTTTAATATTCCAGTCAAACAAAGTGTTAAATTTTTAGGAATTCATATAACAAAAGATACAACTCTTAGACAACAATTGAATCTACAATCAAAGATTAAAAAAACACAATCAATCCTTAATATGTGGCTGCAAAGGGACATTTCTATTTTTGGAAGGGTGTTATTATCAAAAGCTGAAGGTGTATCAAGGTTCGTTTATCCTGCCCTTTCCCTTTACATTAATGACAGTCAATGCAAAGAAATTAATAGTTTATTTGTGAACTTCGTTTGGAAGAATAAATATCATCATTTAAAAAAGAATATACTTTATATGGAAAAAGCAAAGGGTGGGTTAGAACTTTTAAATTTCTTCCACCTTAACAACACCTTCAAAGTCAAATGGATTAAAAAATGTTTCAAGTTATCAGAATCTTTATGGAATTTTATTCCACAAAATATTTTAAAATGGTAGGTGGTTTAAGATTTTTGCTACGTTGCAACTTTATTGTTTCTAAGTTACCAGTAAAACTTTCAAAGTTTTACCAACAAGCTTTACTTTCATGGAAATTGTGTCATACACACAATTTTTCCCCACACAAAGAAATATTGTGGAATGATGGCAATATCACTACCAGCAACAAAAGCTTATATAAAAAGAATTGGATTGATAGAGGCATTATCTTTGTTGCAGAATTACTTGATGATAATGGTAACCTTTATAGCTATGACAATTTTCTGAAAACTAAGTGTTTTCCAGTGAAATATAAAGAGTTTGCCACAGTAGTGAAAGCCATTCCTTCAGGAATAGTAGAGTTAATGAAAGCACATATTGCATATCAAAAGGTTAAGTCTGCAGTTACCTCTTCTAAAAGTTGGAGGAATTGATTTAAGGGACAAGAAATGCTCAAATCAGCATATAAGGAAGGTTTTGTGTAGCTCGAGTATGGTGATACCCAAAGGAAGGTTTTTCTGGAATACACAATTTGTTATTGCAAATTGGAGGAAAGCATGGATGGTTCACTTTCAATATTGTGTCTCAAACAAAATAAGAGAGCTTAACTTCAAAATTTTGCACAACATTTACCCTTGTAACAAAAAGCTATCATTGTTTAGGGATCTGGATGAAAACTGTACCTTCTGTCAAGTTAAGTCTGAAACTGTAATACATTTATTTTGTAACTGCTCTCTTGCTTCTTGGTTTTGGAGGGACATGGAGGAATTTGTCAAAGATAAAACTAAACACACTATCCAAATCACTCCTAAGGATGTCATAGTCAAGTTTGAATGTAGAGATAAAATTTTGAGCTTCATTATTAATTTAATGCTCCTCTTAGGGAAATTTCATATACATAAGGCAAGGTCCTCCAGATCCCTCCCAAACTTTTGTGTTTTCTTAGTAGACTTCCATTCGTATGTAAACACTTTAAAGTTAACCACTAATAAGAAAGCAGAACTCACATTGCTGCATCTTCAAAATTTATCCTTGATTAATGCTGACTGATAATAATCATATGCCTTTGCTGTATTTTAAAACATTTTTTTTTTTTTTTTTACTTGCCATGTTTTGTATTTTGTTGTTTTTATGTTCATGCTGATGTCTGTTTCTACCTCATTTTATTTGTGTTTGTAACCAAAGCATAAATAAAGTTTCTGGGGGAAAAATTAAAAAAAAAAAAAAAAAAAAAAAAAGAATTAACATGAACATTAACGCGAGCCAGAGTCGCTTATAGTTGAAGAAAGGCTTCTTCTGGGGTATTTCATCTATTTTAGCCATTTATAACCAGGCTCAAGGAAACTTTGTTGTGAGTTCAGCTTTGGTATGAATTAGGTACTCCACCCACCTAGCATAAACTGCGTGCATCATTGAAGGGTCAAGGAACACCAAAATAGATGTCTTTAAAGGTACAGTACTGTGCAAAGGTCTTGAGCCACCACTCATTTCTTTATATTTTGCTAGGAAAATGGGAAGTAGGTGCAGTGATTCACTGAACTGTGCAAATACACATGGAAATACAGTATGTAAGACAAAACAGTTTGTATACTTCTAATGACTTGGAAAGCCAATATTTGGTATATATGATCACCCTTATTCTTCAACACAGCCTGAGCTCTCTTAGGCACCTTTCTTGTAATTTCTTTAAGGAGCATTCAGGAACAGTTCTCCAGGCTTCTTGAAGGACATTCAAAGGCTCTTCTTTGGATGTTGGCTGCCTTTTGTTCCATTCTTTGTCAAGATGATGCCACGCTGCTTCAATAATGTTGAGGTCCGGGCTCTGGGGTGGCCAATCCATGACTGATAATATTGCATTGTGTGATTTTCTATCCAGGTATGCTTTTACTGCACTGGCAGTGTGTTTGGGATTGTCATGCTGAAAAAATGAAGCTAAGCCAATCGACATCCATAAATTTTGACATGATCCCCAACACCACTGGCTGAAATCTAGCCCCAGACCACGACAGAACCTCCACCAGGCTTTACAGATGGCTGTAGACCAGGGGTGTCAAAAGTTGTAACTTTGTAGCTTGTATTAGTTACTTGTAAACTTGTATTCTCAGAGATAAAACCTCTGATTTTACATGTATGTATGAGTTGGAAAACACAGAACAAATACAAATCTTAAATTTATGCACGTTTATTGACTTACATTTACATATTTCAGATGTGCTGTAGATGCTCACTGTTGTATTTCTCTCCTGGTCTTATATATACTTGCAGTGTGATGACCATTTGAACCAAAAGATTTTGATTTTGGATTCATCACTCCATAAAACTTGTCACTAATTTTCTGTCCAGTTCTTGTGTAATTTGGCATACCCCAGCCTTTTGACCCTGTTTCCTTTCCTTAGGAATGGCTTCTTAACAGCCACCCTTCCTCTAAGACCATTTCTGACAAGGCTTCAATGAATAGTAGATGGACCAGCTGATGCACCTCTCAGGCTTTGTACCAGGTCTTTGAATTTTTCCTATTTCTTAAGGACACAACTTTCAGATACTGCTCATCTGCTGTAGGTATTTTTTTTAGGCCTGCCAATTCTTTTCTCCTTCACGTGTCTCGTTTCCTCAGTTTTTAAGGACACTGCGCACCATGCAGAGATACACTAGGTTTTTGACTAGTTTTGGGGAATCACCTCGTTGGTGCAAAAAATACTATTTTATGCCTGTCAAGCTGTGTTATCTTTGGCATTTTCTGGACAATGGAGAAAAGACCAACTGCTATTTCTCAGGGGGCAAACACCCTCACTCACGCCTGTGAAAGAAAAATGGACAAAGGTAAGTGAATCAGGGATCAGAAAGCATAAAATAAATGGGTAACACTCTTAGATGCTCAGCTTCTTAAAAACCATTAACTTCAGATTGTTCTCACCATCGAGTCCTCCTTGTAGGCAGCGTCCAGCCCCACTGCCCCCACGAAGGGCACACCAACCACACTGAGGCCTGGCAATGCACTGGGAGCACTGGGTGAGCTGGGAGCACTGGGGAGAGCAGGAGTCCCCCCCTGAGAGCAATCGACCACACTGGCCCGCCTCACACCGGAGGGGCACAAAAGATGGGCTCATGCACTACAGCAAGGGGAGAGAGGTTTGCTCAATAAAATAATAATAGTAATAAAAAAAACAAAACAAAAAAAAAAAACAGTATATTCAGTTAAAGTCAAACAATCAAATTAGGGGTGGGTGACACAGGTTCAATATTATATCAGGATATTTTGAGAAAACTTGCAACAACAATAATTCTGATGCCACAAAAATTAATTTATTGACGCTTGCATTCAACAGCATTTATAAGTGTAAGTAAATGAAAGGCATTTTCCTTCCTTTGCTTCTTTCCCAGTGAGCTTTCATCATTGATGCCACACTACCAAATTTGAAGTGTGAATCTAGTGAAACAAGAGCAGCTGAGAGCAGCAGTGTCTCTCACACACTGTCCAAATAAGAATAAGATTGAGAGTAACATGGATCTGGCAAGCTGGGCCCTAAACACCATTGATTGAATTTTTTCCACTATGAGATCGGGGAAAGGGGAGCCTGCGTGTCCGAGTGGAACAGACCCGGTTGGATATGTCATCGATTCTTGGAGCTTGTGGAGACCTGTGTGCTTCTCAGCCCTGGAGGTCGAGGACGTGGAAGACGTCTACATATTTGGCTATGTGGTAGGGGTATCTCTTTTGTTTGGGCTCGGAGGAGATCTGATTTACCAGGAAATTAAGAAAATCTGGGCAGCAGTTCAACATCTGCAGAGGCTGCAGACCCAGGTGGATGGGCTGTGCAGGGCCGTACAAACTCAGACTCAAAGCCTGTTGGACCTGAGCCGTAAAGCAGACGGGTAGTACAGCTGAGAACGTGCTCGCAGGCGAGAGGGGTTCGATCTGGAGATAAGGTTCGGTTCTGCACGGTGAGGACGGTAACTAATGAATTTGGAATATTGGATTACTGAATAGGTTCCCCAGTGAGACTGAAGGCTGTTGGAAAAAAAACAAGCAGCCTGTTCCAAAAACAACATCTGCATTATCAGGAATTCGGCTCCCTAGCCGGCCTTGGGCTGGCAATTATATCTCCAGGCCTATGTGTGACGGTAGCTCTCCCCCTCAGCCCCTCTCTGTGATTTGTGAAGCTGGATCTGGTGTACCACGGCCGCTGATGAACTTCCACCACTATCAGCGAACTGTTTTGGCTAGGAGCTGGCATCTGGGCTCCACAATGCCCCCACCCTCTCGTCTCCGTCTGCATCCCCTCCTGACCCTGACCTTACCCAACATATTGCTATCCTGGCTTTAAATGTGCAAATATGCTTTTGCTGAGGTGTTTTTTGGAACCTCGTACGGTGTTTATAATAAATACAGTACGAGATGATTTTTTTGAACCTACCTATCCCAGTGTATCTCTTTCTGTCCTCCTGCTAAAGGTAGCGCCGGGAAGACGGCTGCATGACCTCGGACACCTGTCCCCCCGTGTTTGTGTTTGTTGTATTCTTGGATGGGTGCTCTGTTAACTGCAATTTCCAATGTGTGAACCTGTTCACCCACATGGCAATAAAACCTTCATTCATTCATGTATAGAGTAATAGTAGTGACACAGCACTATATCCAGTGACACAGCAAGTCAAATGTAAGAATGAAAGTAGCTCAGTTAGCTCTGCATGTTTGACCTGGCAGATTTTTTATTTATTTATTTTTTTTACACCACATGCTAAAGCAGTGCTAAAGAGATTTGTGTTTTCTTCCAGGACTGAACCAGGGACCTTTTACTTATTAGGACAATGTGTAAACTGTCACATAATAAAACTAGCAAGGCCACCTATGCATACAAAGCCCAATCATCCAACACCGTCAACGATCAGCTGATATAGGCCTAAACATTAGACCTTGCAGTCTATTGCAATTGCAATCCTGCAATCTATTTTCATCAATAATTTTTCCTAACCGGTAATATCAAATAAATAATAGTCTACATGAAAAATATTCCTCTTGAAATGAGCTTCATTTTGATTCAAATTTTATTATCCAAATGTCTCAATAAAATGGTTTTCCATCCATTTGCTTCTACTTATTAATACAAAAAATAATACTTATTACCTCAAAACGCATGTGTTGCCCGCAAAGGAATATTTTGACCATTACATTTTATGAAATGAAATGAAATTACTAGGAAGTCAGACAGATTTTATCAGAATTATTCTGTCAAAGTTTCACGATAATAGTACACCAAAATACATGTTTGTTTTTTTTAAATGGTAAGTCTAAACATCATTTAAAAACTTTTGAATGGTAATGTATATATTATCAAAATCCATTGTGATTTACACTAGGGCTGCAACTAACGATTATTTTGATAGTCGATTAGTCATCGATTATTCAAACGATTAGTCGACTAATCGGATTATGAATCACATAATTATGAAATGGCACTTATTTAGCTCTCAGCTTTTACATTTAGCATAAGGTTATTTAAAATGTGGTAGTAAACACATACTTCATTCAAAACCTTTAATCAGGTTTGCTGCTGATATAACTTTAACGGTCCATTTTTCCAACCATTAAAAAAAAAAAAAAAAAAAGTACTTTTTCGTCCCTGTAAAACAAAGTTGGCACAGTTTCACCAGTATCCCCAATCACTAAATGTGCTGCTGAATGCTATCCAGTCTTCAAGTCTGACGTCGTTTCTGGGTCCAAATGCTTCTAAATAAACAGCAATGGTATAACCAATGACTGTTCACTATTAAAGATTATTGTAACATACCTTATCAACTGCAGCCATTTCCGCTTCTCTTTCTCATCGGTAAAAATCACAGCTGAGTGTGTTTTTTTCGAGTTAAAACAACCAGGGACACAGCATTGCGGAAAATTGATCACGTGACAGTTTGGACTCGGAAATGAAATTCTACGTCATCACTTAACCGGATTGCGCATGTGTGAAGCTCGCCAGAGATAGACGGACAAGAAGATGTCTCACTACGTTAAAAAAAAAACAAAAAAAAACAAAACACCAGTAATAAACGACTATTATCGACAATTAAATTCATCGTCAACTATTTTTATTGTCGATTATAGTCGACAATGTCGACTAATCGTTGCAGCCCTAATTTACACCCGTGCACAACACTGAGAAGCTGGCCTTCCATGCTCGGTTCTGAAAAACTGCATGACGATCTTTGAGGTCACACGTTTAGATTTCAGCATTGGTCAAACTACGTCATCAACAGTTCATTTTTAGACTTGTCTGACAACATTTGTTTATATTTTGCAAGAATGCCAAATATTATGCTCTGAAGCCATTTTTTTTGCCTGTTATGACTGGAAACTTTATGAAACACAGTGCAGCTTATGTTAATGATTTATTTAGGCACCTTTGATTATATTGAATTCTGCCATAATCTCTTCCCAAATTTCTCACAGAAAATCAGAGACTTGTATGAATTCTGACCAATTATGATGACAAATTAAAAAAAATTCAAAAAGCATCACATTTGTCTTGAATTGCTCTATTTTGGTACCAAAATACAAAGAATTTAACATAATTTAAGAAAAATCAGGTGGCCTTGCTAATATATATCTTTCTTTGAACAAATAATAGGTAACGACATGAGTAATTTCCATCCACTGTTTGCTCTTCCATGTAGAGTGCAACTAGCCAGTGAAACTAGTGAGTGCTCCAGAGATGCTCGGTGGAGTCATCGGTCTACATTTTGGTCACACATCACCAGCTGCTAGTATCGCCTCCTTTGCAGCCTCTACTTGTCATTGTGTTTTTTGCTTCGAGTGGTGAAACACATTTATTGTTTCCACCTTCAGCTGGCAACATTTTCTTGCACATTTTTCAAACTACTGTGCTTTGCTGTAGGTTGTTGAAGTAGTTCCCTTTATAGGTACTAAACTGCATTGCAATAGCAGTGATATTCCGATATGACGTTTATATCATGTAAGAATTCATACCGCTGTTATCACGGACGATATGATGTGGCATACCCTTAATTCAGATCTTACCTGCTGCAGGGCCATGCTCCACACACAGTGCTGCCAGCCCCCGTCAGAGCCTCTGGAGCTCAGACAAAGGCTGCAGTTATGGAGACTGTGGCAGGGAGGAGGGCATGGCAGAGGAGGGGATGACTCCACCTGCATGGGTGAGACGTTGAGCAGAGCAAGGCTGAAACATGTCCAGTCATAAGTGGGGTTCACACTCAAGATGCGCCTTGTCTCGCCTGCAGGAAACAAAAACAGTAAACATTTCTCAGTGGAACATTTCTACAGAATAAAAACATCCTAAAAGCATGAGAAACATCCATATGAAGCTATGCAAAGCAGTCACTGTAACAAAATCACAACTGCTTGCACTTTTAACTGATTATTTTTACACACCATTCAAAACATGGGATGTAATATGTGACCTTGCATGATTATTCTTCATATCAAGACATTATGCAGACATCAACTCCTGGAGGTTAAGGTCAAAACTCATGGTCACATAATTATGAAATCTTTGTTTTTCATGTGTCAACAAACAGGGTTAATAAAGTGTAATGGGTGCATTTTTTCCCACTAGGTGGTGCTCTTGTTCATAGATGGAAATAAATTTTCAGCAACATACTGAACACTTAATCTAAGCCTGGGTACCTGTGCGTTTGAACTGGCGTGTCCACATGCATTTTCCAGAAGCTGTACACTTGGGGCAGTCAGAAGCCTCACAGCTAATCTCAGTACAGCTGCTGGACAGGAAAATCTCTCTCTGGTTGACTCGACAGTCGTGTACAGCTGTACAGCTGAGAGAGCTGCTGATACAAGCTCCCTCTGGACAATTTGTGCACCACTTACACTGTAAAACAGGCTGGGAAATTTATTTAAGAAGACATTTTAGTAACTGTCTCTCTTTGAGTGAATAGCTGTGTTTGATAAGGAGCATTGTATGTTACCTGTGATGGACTGGAAAATGTTTTAGGGTGTCGTGCAAGGCATTCACTGCATGTCTTTAGTCTGCGACACTGCTCTGGTTCACGAGGGGTTGGAGAACAGGGAGACTGACCAGTGAAGCAACCCATTCTGATGGTGAACAAAGAATATAATATGCATTTCATTTAATATCTATACATAACTTTAACCTCAGAGTTGCTGCCAAACAATGTTTTACCTCTCAGCAGTGTCAGAAGAAGCACAGGTTCCCCTACACCAGATACAGCTGCCTGTGGTGGTGTTGCAGGCCTCTGGTGTGGGAAGAAGGGCGCAGGGGTCAGAGGGCACAGACAGGGTTACGAGCCTGCCAAGAGTGACACCATTGAAGCCTCCTGACAGGAAGAGACGACTGCCCCAGCTTGTCATGGCAAGAGACACTGAACCATTTACTGGATCTCCAACAGCTGAAACTAAAGGAAAGACATGAAGAGTGGTTAGCCTATTGTGTGTTATGATTTACAAATTAATCTGCAGCTAGAAATCTATAGTTACTTGGTTGTATCCAGGTGTTACAGTTGATCTGGTACAGAGAGACAGAGTTACTGTAGTCTTCTGCTTCTGTCCTGCCACCTACAATCACCATAGTGTCTTTGATCATTGCAGCAGCGTGGAAGAAACGGGACAGGGGCTACACAGGAAAACGAAGACACAGCAAGAATAAAGAAGTTATCTTTCTGCAGTGGACTGATGGATGATGACTGGCTGCCTTTTCCGAATGTAAGAGAGCAGCTTCTTACCTTAATACCCTGAGAAGAGGCCAGCAAAGACCAGGTGAGGTTGGGGTAATACAGACTGTAGAGCTCACCAGATGGCTCCACACTTTCCACGTGAAAGCGGTAGCCTCCAAAGACATAGATGGCGTCAGTCTGTTCATGGTAGACTGCCGTGTGGCCATATAAACCTGATTCAAGAAAAAATAAAGCAAAACAGGTTCATATAAAAAAAAAAAAAAAAGAATTTTTAGATCTGTTTTTGTCTTTTTCAAAGCATGACACTGTATTGTAATAGCAGTAAGTGGTCCATCAGTGAGTTATTGATCATTTAAAACTATGGCTCAACATAGCAAAATGTTTCAAAAAAACCTGTTGGAGGTGTGCCAGTATGGGGGGCAATGGTCCAGTTTCCAGACTGAGGACTGAACTCCAGTAAATGGTGGTTGAAACCATTTTCTGGAGAGTAACCGCCAATCAACAGCACAGAGGAGTCTCGACGTACAGTTAAAGTGTGACCAGCCACTGGGGGAAGCACTGTGCTCTGTCAGCAGCAGAAAAAAAATGTGATTAGTTAAAACTTAAGGTTATGTATATAACCCCGGTTCTCTGAGTAGCATGAGTTAGTGTCTCACTATGGGAACGCCTCCTGCGTGACCTCATCAGAAGCTCAAATGTCATTACACCAGCCCTTACAGGCTGGCTCAGCGACGCTCATGTCAGGGAGGGGCCAGAGCCTCCCTATATAATAGGCCGACATAGCGTCAGATGTCATTCAAAACAAGCCCACCTCTTCCTCGCTTCCATTGCAAGGAGGGTGGTCTGGTGAGACACTCACTCATGCTACTCAGAGAACCGGGGTTATATACATAACCTTAAGTTCTCTTTCATAGCATTCGTTTCGTGTCTCACTATGGGAGAAATACTGACTCCCGGATTGCCAGACATGCCTGTTAAGAAGACAACTGTCCCCAATAGCACTTCACAGGGGCACAGCCCCCACTTAGGAAGAACCTGCACTGAGGACCGAATGCGCCAGGCTAGGTGCTGTAACATCTAGCTTGTAAAACCTAGCAAATGTGTGAGGTGAAGTCCAGCACGCAGCTGCACACACCTCCTGAATGGAGACCCCCTTAAAGAGCGCCCATGAGGTTGCCAGACCTCTGGTGGAGTGTGCCCGCAACCCAGCAGGAGGCTGAAGATCCCTGCTGGCATAGGCCAGGGCGATTGCTCCTACTATCCAATGGGAAAGGCGCTGTTTAGACACTGGCCTCCCCCTATGTGGTTTAGCCCAAGACACAAACAGCTGGTCGCTTTGCCTAAAGTCCTGGGTTCTGTTCATATAAATCCGAAGAGCCCGGACTGGACACAGGGTATGCAGCCGCTCTTGCTCCTCAGAAGTGAAAGGTGGCGGATTAAAGGCAAGCAGTTCTATAGGGGAACACGTGCCCATAACCTTTGGAATAAAAGCGGGGTTAAGCCGCATACTGACCTTTGTATCACCTGGGGAGAACTGAATGCACGACTGGTTCACTGAAAGAGCATGCATCTCCCCCACACGCTTAGCCGAAGCTAAAGCGATCAGTAGAGCTGTCTTCAAGGACAGCAATTTTAACTCAACCTGTTCCAGGGGTTCAAACGGGGGACAGGAGAGTGCAGTTAACACTGTGGGAAGATCCCACAATGGAGCCAGTGGCTTGGATGTAGGCAACTTACGGCGTGCACCCTTCATGAAACGACGTAACAGGGGATGCTGACCTACCGTCTGCCCCTCAAAACCGATATGGCAAGCTGAAATGGCTGCCAAATACACCTTGATGGTGGAGAAGGCTTTACCCTTGTCAATCAGGGCCTGAAGAAATGACAGAATCACAGCCACAGAGCACTGAAAAGGGATGGCCTGTGATTCTAAGCACCAGTTTTCAAACACACGCCACTTATGCTCATACAGCGTCCTAGTAGATGATGCTCTAGCACACTGAATAGTGTCAATAACACTACGAGGGAGCCCGGCTGTGTTCAGGATAAACCACTCACGGGCCAAGCCCACAGAGCTAACCTCTCCGGGTGGGGGTGGAATATTTCCCCCCGTGCCTGAGACAGCAGATCTCTGCGTAATGGCAATGGCCATGGTGGGCTGCACAGCAGCTGAAAGATCTCCGCTAGCCAGTGCTTTCCTGGCCAGCGTGGGGCTATCAGGATCACAGAGTGACCTCTCTCCCTCACTCTGGCCAGAGTTGGGGAAATGAGGGCCACTGGGGGAAAAGCATAAAGGAGGGTCCTTGGCCACTCGTGAGCCAGTGCATCCACCCCCCAGTGGTGCTCTCTGATCGTGCAGGGAGAAAAACAGGGGGCACTGAGCACTCTCCGCTGATGCAAAAACGTCCACAGTCGCCTGACCGAACCGCATCCAGATCTGCTTCACCACCTCGGGGTGAAGTTTCCAGTCTGCATAGAGTGGACTGCCCCTGGATAAAAGATCTGCCCCAAAGTTCAGGATTCCTGGCACATGAGTTGCTCTCAGTGACAGCAGGTGGATGCTGCTCCAGACTATCAGTCTGTGTGCCAGTGTGTGTAACCTGGGGGACCTCAGGCCCCCTTGTCTGTTGATGTAGGCCACCACAGTGGAGTTGTCTGACCTCACTAAAACATGATGGCCTCTCAGCCACGGGAGAAAATGTTTTAGCGACAGATGAACTGCCAGCAATTCCAGACAGTTTATGTGGGTAGTGCGCATGTGAGGGCCCCACCTCCCATTCACTGCTCTCCCCTCGTGAGTGGCACCCCAGCCTACAAGGGAGGCATCTGTGGAGACCACCTTCCTGGTTAAAACTGTCCCCAGGATAACACCTTGAGACAGGAAGCCTGGCTTCTTCCACTGGCGAAGAGCAAGTGAACAATCTGAAGAGACCCTCACGCGACAGTGGCCGTTGTAGTGGGGTTCCAGTCCCTGCGAGCCCACCCAACTAGTGTTGTAGTACTCGAGATCGGTCTTGGTCTCGAGACCGGTCTCAAGACCGCTTTTTGATGGTCTCGGTCTTGTCATGGACTCGACCGCATTTGGTCTCGGTCTTGTCATGGACTCGGACCTTGCGGACTCGGGATTTTATTTCAAGACCAGTCAAGACCACAGCTGTGGAAATATCACTAAATTACCAGAATACTGTCCAATTTATTTGTTAACATCTTTGCTTTTATTGGATGCAAAATGTACTGATTCAAATCCAACAAAGAAGGCGCTCCTCTGCCTCTCAAAGGAGCGCACCTCACAGACTCCGCCCCGGCTAGGTCGCTGCTATTATCGCTGCTTACACCTGTATCATTTCACCGCAGTTTGCAATCTACCACAGAGCACGGACAGTTTCATTCACAATGTGTACGTTTGATCTCACTATGGTCACGTGTGTGCTGCATAAATCGAAATAACAACCGGCATGAACACGAGGAGAAGTAAGAGGGAAAATGAAGATCAAAGGAAAATTTCAGGCTTCCGATTCAACAAAAAAATCCCAGCATGAAAGGTAAATACCAACCTTCATGTATGTTGACACACAAACAAAAAATTTAATGCAAGTTTTAGGGCTGCAACTATTCTTGGAATAACGCAATTCGATTATTAAAAATCCTCGACACAAATTTGTTGCTTTGATGTTTCGTTTCAGCTCTGCAGCTCAGGTGTCTCCGTGTAAGCGGAGCATTTCCAAAAAAAACAAAAACGACCCTTTAACACGAGTGGATCGCTGAGATGTTTTTCCACGCCCCCACTTCTCTGTGCTGTGAGTGCGCATGTTTGAATGTGCGCGCGTGTTGTGCAGAGGATGTCAGCTGTTACTTTTTTCTTTACGTCAGCTGTAGCCACCAGAACAGATCTATAACCACAGTGTACTGGGGAAAGGGGGGCTGCCATTAGCACTAGCAATCGTTCGGTGCCCCCCCACCCCCTTCAGTACAGAGGGGCTCCGTCAAAATGTTTTTATCAACCACCTGATCAGCAACATGAAGAACAGAGAACTTTGTAGCTGCTCCATCCACCCTGTTTGTTTCACACAGAGAAACATCTGCAGTACAGAAGTTAAAATATGCTGATGAATTGTTAAAATGAAAAATTATTTCTTATCCAATTACTTGATTAACTGACGGAGTAATCAATTGAATACTTGATTACTAAAATAATTGATAGTTGCAGCCCTACTTGTATTCAGAAAGCCATAGTCAAACATTAGTTTTCAGCACCAGTAGAGCTATGAGAGGCCTTCAAGAATAAAATATTACAGTTCCCAGCAAGATGATGTCACTTCCTATTGTTGCATTAAAAACGTGATAGTTTATGCTCACAATATGGTGGCTGATATTCAAATGTAGGAAATGCTATTAGCAGCCGAGGAATCTGGATTATGTTTTTGTTGTGTATTTTTTTATGTGATTTCTGCAAACACAGTGGAAGGAAACGGCACTCTGGGACACATTAAATGCGTGATGTATAAATGTAACTTTTCTGGATTATATGCAAAAATGATCATTCTATCAATCTAATAAGGCCTGATTTAGAATTCTGCATTGATCCTTTGTGTATAACTGAAAATCCTCTCTGAAGCAAACCTGACATGCACCTCGAGAAATGTAACTACACGTCCAAAAAAACTGATTACTGCTTTCTGGTTATGTCTTAGGCCCCATCACTCAATTAACGAGTGGGAGCGGCATTTAGTGGTTAGTATTAGCTTACTAATTAGCATTAGCATTAGTGCTGGGGTGAGAAATATTTCTTGCTAGAACCCGGAAGTTACCATGGCCACCACCAATGGTAACAGCAGAGAAGTAAGTAAGTTGTTTCTCCGCCATTAGTACACTGAGCTAGTGGTGGGCAGATTGATCCTAATATTGATAATATGGATGCCAATGTTGTATTGGTATTGATCAATATCAGTGTAATGAGATACTTTGGCTTCAGTTTCTTTCCTGTATGCAGTGCTGCGGTTTCATCAAAGATGCGAGCTGACTGTCTAAGTGTCGCTCCTGTCACAGCACAGAGCACTTTGCTCCTCCCCTCCCCACAGTGTTTTGTTATACTGTCATGTGATGCATAACATATTTTATTTGGGAAAAAAAAGGATTTTGCTATGAAACATTTAAATCAAATTTAAATTTAAATTTGTAGAAAATTAGTGAATGAAGGAACATTTTTTATTAAATTTTTTTTATTATACTTTCTGAAAAATCTACCTGGAAAAAAGTTTGCATTTGTTCTTGAGTGATGATTTTGTACACTTAATTTATGAAAAAAAATTCCAGACATCAATTTATGGGGAAAATTGTTTTGTTCTATTGTTTCAGAACAATAACTTTTATTTTGATAAAGTATTTTCTACTTACATATAAACTTTGCCCAATTCTATCCTGGGTTTTAACTAATTAATGATCCAAAGGAAAAAAATCTCAAACCAGTTAAACTTCATGGAAATTCTTCATAATTATTAAAAAGTATTGGTATCAGTATCGGTGATAATGGCCCTGTGTTTACTTTACATAAGATCGATACCAAATTATGAAGTGTTGCACACAACTACATTGAGCAGCATACACCAGGAGTGATTGACAGTGCTAAGACCCTCCTCCTGGCTCTGACCGGTTGTTTTTGACTGGGAGCGGTTCAGGGAGGAGGTGGAGGAGCTCCATTTTTTTCGCAGATTATCGGTCTCATACTGTCGTGATATGGTGACAGTTTTAACAAATATGTAAAAACCAGATTTTTTATAAAAGTTACATCCTGCAGCTTTAATCTGTATAAGATTAAAGGCTTTAGTTCTTACTGTTGATGAGTGTTTGCCATTTTTTCAGTTTTACACATTTAGCTATGTGGCTTTGAAAAAGCACCCATTTTTACAAAGGTTGTTGGTTTAAAAACAACACAACTTTATGCATAGTTTATGAAAGGCAGAGAAAAGTTAAGACTATTGTGATGAACTATGAATAATTGTTTTACATTCTGTGATAAATGATGGAAGTCACCCAGGAGTATTAAATAAAGATGGTTATATTTATTTGAGCTGTGAGTGTTTAATATCAGGATGATTTTATGGGAATGCGGATCTTTCAGATCAATTTGAGAAGTGATTTTGATCATGTTTCACATTTTATTGTGTCATGTAGCATCAGGCACTGGTCTTGGTCTTGTCTCGGTCTCGCCCCCCCTCGGTCTTTGTCTCGACTGGTCTCGGACCCTAAAAGTCTTGGTCTTGTCTCGGTCTCGATACCCTCTGGTCTTGGTCTTGTCTCGGTCTCGGGTTAGGTAGTCTTGACTACAACACTACACCCAACGCTGAAAACTTCTCATGTGCAGGCGTCCCAGTGGTATCGCCACTACAGCGGAAGCCATCAGGCCCAGCAGTCTCTGGCACTGTTTGAGGGTAACTGTGTTGCCTCTGCGAAACAGTGCAAGGGATGACTGAATGGTCACTATTCTCTCTGAGGTGAGAAACGCTCTCACCTGGAGGGAGTCTAGACTGAGCCCTATAAATGTTATGCATTGAGTTGGTCTCAATATGCTCTTTTCCACATTTATCTGGAAACCCAAATTCTCCAGATGGTGTATAAGAGCATCTGTGTGACAAACCACCTCCTGACAGGAGGGGGCTGCACCAGCCAGTCGTCGATGTATGTGGCTACTCGAATGCCCCTTTCCCTGAGTGGGGTCACTGCTGCCTCGGTGCATTTTACAAAGACCCTTGGGCTCAGTGACAGGCCGAATGGCAGAACCACAAATTCGTATGCTATCCCCTGGAAAGCAAATCTTAGATACTTCCGGTGTGGGGGATATATGGGGATGGTGAAATAGGCATCCCTCAGGTCGATTGATGTGAACCAGTCGCCTGCTCTTACAAACCGTAGCAGCGAGGCGTGGGTCAGCATCCTGAACTTGTATTTTCTTAAGTGCTGATTTAGAGCACGGAGATCCAGAATGGCTCTCATCCCCTTCCCCCCCTTCTTTGGGACAAGGAAGTACCTTGAATAGAAACCGCTGTGGGCTTCCTTGGGGGGGACAACTCTTATAGCCCCTTTGTTTATTAAGGTGGCAATTTCCTCCAAGAGAAAACCGGCAGACTCGCCCTGGGCATGAGAGTAAATAATTCCTTTGAATTGTGGTGGAGCGACATTGAATTGAAGCCTGTAGCCCTTTTCTATTGTCCTCAACACCCATGCTGACTGAGTGCATGTGGCCCAGCTCTCCATGTGAAGAGACAGCGGGCTCACTGGCCACTTTGTCAGAGACGGTATATTGGCGCCCCCTTGTGGCTGGGGCGCGTAACATACGTCGCCCCGGTGGCCTGTCACCTCGCTCACCTTCGGTGAAGGTGGCGGGACCGTCTGACTTGTCACAGCCGTGGGAGTGCGAATCTCCACGGGCTGCGTTATGGCAGACAGTACTGATCTGTTTTTCAGCATGTTTATCTTTATTATTTTTTTCAAGTGTTTTACAACACCTGACAGTGCCCTCGGCAAACTGCCTGGATGCGCATGTCGGGACTTTTTTAATACAGAATGCATGAGAGAAGTGTTTGTGCAACAACTTTGCAAACTTCGACGCTGTTTCTGCACGGTGGGTCCGGTGAGAGGAACGCCGACCCGAACACTGCACTCTGTGTGGAACATGTCCCATTGAACTTGCTCTGGAACGGAGCTGGGTGGGGGCAGAGCGGCCCAAAGGGACAAGCTGGGCTCGCTCTTCCCTAGAGGGGAGGCTGTCAGGCCGACCGCTTCTTTTTCCTCCCGGTCGCGGCAGCGGGGAGAGGAGGAGGAGCTGCTTGAGGTCTGGCCTGGGGAGACTGCTTCCTAGCCCATGGATTCTTGGGAGTCCCCGCAGCTTGGGGGGCTGCCTGCGCCTTAGGCACCTTAGGGATTCTAAAGCCGGGGGCCGGGTGAGACGCTGCCTGCGCGTATGACTGGCGTGGCGCCGCTGGGGTGGCGTGCTGAGCCCTCCTCGGCAGGCAGACTTTCAAAGCCTCATCATCTCTCTTTTTCTCCTCACATCTCTTCTGCATGGAGGTAACAGCTGCACCGAAGAGACCTTGAGGGACGACAGGTGTGTCGAGGAGCTCCTCTTTTTCCTTAGTCGTCAGGTTGGTAAGCCCAAGCCAGCGTGCCCGCTCCTGGAGAACCATGAGACCCATGGCTCTCCCAGTAGCCTGTATCGCTACTTTGTGGAGGCGGAGGACGTGGTCAGTTATAACACAGATTTCTTCCCACACAGTGGTATCTGGTTTAGCCGTCATGTCCTCTTCTAGCTCAGCTTGGTATGCCGTTAAGATGGAAGAGGCATTCAGGGCTCTCGCCGACAGAGCCGCTGCCTTGTAGCACTTATCCGTGAGGCTGGACTGGAAGCGGTCTGCCTTGGAGGGAAGGGACGGGGCCGACGAAGACAGGGAGGTCTTCGGGTGAAGATGGCTCGCTACCAACGGCTCCACTTGTGGCATCTGGCGGAGACCGAGGGATTCCATCCCCTCACAATCCAACAGGAAGCTTCCCACGATGGGGTGCTTCTCGCTGTATGGTTTTGCTTTCCATGTCACCGCTATCTCGTCGAGTAGCTCCGGTAACACAGGCAACATCTGCTTACCCGTCTTTTTCGCCTTAGGCAATTTCTTACCATCAAAACGCGATTTTACAACCTCGTTTTGCACAGCGGGCCACGGGATGTTGAACCTAGCGGCTGCGCGCTTGCACATGTCCTGCATATCGAGATCCAGGGGAGACGGCGCCGCAGGTTTATCAACCTCGCCGGTAGCCGTGGGCTTCGCAGCCCAGCTGATGCTAGCCATGGAGTTGGAGTCTTCCTCCTCGTCGTCATCTGACAACAGGAGCTCCGAGTCGGCCGACTCGTCTCCACCCTTGTTAGCATCTTCTCCTAAGATGATCCCAGCAGCGGAGAAGCCCTCACATCCTTTGTCAGCCTCGAGCAACGGGAAAGCGGTGGCGATGGGCAGAGGGTCTGCCTCTGCCCAGCTGGGGCCAGGCGTTGCCGCCAGGTCCCCGGGCATTTCCATTTCTGCCTGCGGTGCAGCAGCCTCACCTAGCAAAGGGTCGCTGCCCGATAGATTAGCTTGGCGAGCTAACCTGCGGCGGAGCAGTTTGCGTGGAAAGGCCGCACAGTGGATACAGTCGTGAGTAGACGTTAGGGCAGCCTGAGCGTGGGATAATCCCAGGCATGCCGCACACACGGGGTGTGTATCCCAGGAAGAAATCTTGTTGCCGCAAGGACAAAATTTCCCAACTTCGTTTGGGTTGTTAGTCGTAGCCATGGTTAGCTAGAGGACTATGAACGCTAGCGAGCCTGACACCTGATTGAAGTGCGGAGAATATTGCTATTCCTCGGCTAGCGTGAGGAGAAAAGTAGTTCTACTTCTCTACAGGTATTGCTACCTAATGTGAGAAAACCGCTAGCGCCAATGGATATTGCTACCAAAGGGTGAAGCTAGTGGTACTTTATTAGCAAAGTGTTGCTACTTTGCTTTGGGATAGTATTGCTACTTCCCAGGGTGAAAGTATTGCTACTGAACACCGGCACTAGCTACAGGACAGTATTGCTACTGCTTGCAAACTAGCGAACAACTGAAAAGTTGGGAACAAAGCGCCCGGTGACCGAGTTGTGCACTCGAATCTGTGGACAGTTTAGCTTAGCACCCAATAGCACAGTTGTCAACAGGCTTCTGTGAGAAGCGAGAAGAGGTTTTTGAATGACATCTGACGCTATGTCGGCCTATTATATAGGGAGGCTCTGGCCCCTCCCTGACATGAGCGTCGCTGAGCCAGCCTGTAAGGGCTGGTGTAATGACATTTGAGCTTCTGATGAGGTCACGCAGGAGGCGTTCCCATAGTGAGACACGAAACGAATGCTATGAAAGAGAACAAAAATTTTTCAGATATTTAGTATTTACACATCAAGTCAAATACAAACCTTGTGCTCTCTCCAGACTAAACTGCTGAGATTGAGACTCCAGGTATCCATGGCAACACCATCTTGAGTAACCCCGCCTACAACCAACATAAAGTTGTGACTGGTTCCAGAACCAGACTCATGACTCAGCAGTGCAGAGGCGTGATGGTAGCGAGGGCTTGGAGTCAATCCTTCTTCCACAGAGCTTGTCAGCATTTGGGTCCAACGACGCTCCAACACAGAATATCTAAACCAACCAGTGAGAAATGTGTTATCACACACATACAAAAACAACAATGCACTACGTAAGTGTGAAATTACCTAATTAGAGTTACCAACTTGCGATTGGATGCCTCTGCCAAGATGTGCGCAATAAGAAGGTTATATAAAGAACACTGATTTGATTTTACTTTAAGTTTTGTTGTTCTCATGCTGCAGTATGCCTACTTTATTAGGTTTTAGGCCAATAAGGGTGATTCTGATAGACAAAAAAGTTGTAGGCATGGCTGTAGATAATTAAAAATATTCAAGTTCTTGCTGCAAAGAAAGTAAGAAATTGTAAAACACAAATGCTTAATACACACCGTCAAACCGGCACTACAGAAAATCTACAACCACAGTTTGAGGATTTCAAAATTCCTGTTACCAATTCAGTTTGAAACCAAATGTGAAATAGGTTCACAATACCCCCTTCTTTTAATGCCAACATAACTATCTTTGTATAATAATATCATGTTACAAATGGTTTACCTGTTAAATATAAAATGTCCTCGCTTGTTTCATGACATTGACCTTTAAAATCTAATAATTTGTAAATCTATTAGGAAGTTTGTGCCTAATTTGCACTCATGTCAAAGTCGAAATCAAAATTTAACTTTGGGTCCAAAAAAGGGTTTGTCACAAATCAGAACCAATTGTTTCACACTAAGAGGATGGAAGGTTTTCACAAATGGATGGACTGGTGGCTATTTCCACTACGTTTGAATGCTTTCTTGCTACAAGCCTTATTTACAGATTCACACAAGCATTTTTTTTCTGTGCGGTTTAGGGGTTCAAAATCTTGCCCTAGGATACTTTGACATTTAACTAGAGGAGCCGGGGATCAAACCACTGACCTCTCAATTGGTAGCAGACCTGTTCTACCTTCTGAGCCACAAACATGAAAAATGAGAACTACTAGGAACTTGACTCTTATAAGCCCTTTGTCTAAGCATATACATTCTGTTGTTGCACTCTCCTACCTATAGACATTTCCCAGAATTCCTTCTGTCAGAGAAAGCCCTCCATACATCCAGAGGTTGCCATGTGGTCCAGACACCATAGAGTGTCCCATCCGGTGGAGGAACCTGTGGGCCTGGTTCTGTAAAGGGGAAAAATGTTAGTGTGTGTTGGGCTGTGTAATCTACGAACACTTGAGTTCACTTTCCTGGTTCATTTTCCTTCAGTGCTTACCACAGTCATCTGTGTGTCTAGTAGGGTTTCCCACACCAAGCTGTTGAAGTCTCGAGGAATAGTGCAGTCTGATCCAGCCCAGCTCTCTGAGCACACACACACTCCCAGAGACTAAGACAAACAAAGTTAAAATGGTAAGAAATATAATTTTATTTTGTTGTTGTTTGGGATTTTGTTTAATAATTTTTGGTAAATCTGTTTTTAAACAGACTTTACTAAAAAAAAAAATCCTGGATAAAAAAAATTAAATTAAATTAAAAAAAACGTACACAATACACAACTAAAAAAATATATTACGTGATTGTTAGCCTTGTTACTCTGGTACTAAATAAAAATGTCAACAATTTCCACATTTTATGCAAACACTTCTAAGTCCTGGTTACGGTACTTCAAATAAATGTTCCTTTTGTCAAAAGAGCAACTTGGAAATATAAGCAAATGCAAACTTTTTTAAAGTAAATTTGCACAATCCTTACTATATTACAAGTTCCTCTTCCTTCTACTATTCCACAATCTTGAGGACACACCAGCCGGTCACAATGCGGTCCCCCATATCCCTGAGGGCACTGGCAGAGCCCACCTTGGCACTGGGCTCCACCTGGACATACAGATCCATCTTCACCCTCATCAGAGCTCTGCTGGCACCGTCGTACCCAGAAAGACGCATTAAAGCCTTGAGGTTTGTCTGAAGAGACGTTGGCTTCAAAATAGACTGAGATCACACCTGGAGGTAGAAGAGATGATTATACTATGCTCAGTTATTGCATATATGCAGATTGGTTTGATAGGTTAAATAGTATATTTATTAGCAAATGAGTTAAAGCGAACCTGAGGTGGCTTCCACTGTGATAGGCTGAGTCCTTGTGGTGCCACAAAATGCTCCAATTAAGTTGTGATCAGAATGTACAACTCCATTGCCCAGAAAACGAGGAAGGCCGTCAAACACATAGACATACGAGCTCTGAAAAATAAAGCAGTTTGAATATAATAAGGAATAGTTTAAAGAATAGTGATAGTTTTGATGCTACAGAGCAGCCAACATGTTCATTGGTGCATATTTGAACTCACTTTACAGTGTGTATGGGAGTCTGGGTGTAGAGTGAGGGCAACTGGGGGACAGAACTGTTTAGGCAGACAAGGTGCCAGGTTCTCAGTCACAGAGAGGACCCACAGGCAATGAGAAAGTCCACCTTTCCCCTCTGTGCCACTTCGCCATCCCAAAGAAGAGGACAGAGGAATGGTGGTGGAGGAAGTGGAAGAGAGTAGGACAGAACGGCCCTGGCACTGACGATAGCATGTGCCATTATTCCTAGATGGTACAGGATGGTACAGACAAGTCACGATCACAGAATCACAATATACTAACAATCAAAGCAAATTATTACTCCTGAGCAAAACAGTGAAGATGCTTACCTGGGATCTCCATAGTAACCAGGTAGGCAGGACTCGCAATGTGGTCCCTGACTGTTGTGGGTGCAGTAACACTGGCCTGTTTGGTTGTGACAGTATCCTTGCAGAGGGTCACCGTGTCCGTTACACTCACAAGGAACGCAACCGCCGCCACCAGCCAGGGCTGAGCCAAAGCTACCTGGACGGCAGTGCTCACAGTGTGGTCCTGTAGTCCAGTCTGAAAGTGATCCAAGGGACCGTTAACCAATAAATAACCTGACACCCTTTATATATCAAACACCAAAATGACTACTGCACTTTCAATTTTATGAATAGTGACTGTGAGTGTAAAACTAAAAATTATTATAATCCATATATCAAGGTCTCACCTTGGCATTCATCACAGATCCCTGGAGCAGTAATACAGGTGGAGTGAAAGTTGCAGCCACAGTCAACATCACATTCAACGCCACTTAGAACCAGAGTAGCGGGGTCAGATGTCCAGCCTAGAGAACATTCACACTCAAACCGTGGGCTGCCGCTACATTGACCCTCACGACACTCATTGTAACAGCTGTAGTAGGGAGGAAAATTAAGTTCATTAAAAAATTTACTAAGAGCAATCTAGATAATTTAAAGAATGAATCATTACATTTGATGGACTTACGTTTGGTTGCAGTGCAGTGTGCCATCCCCTGTGTATCCTCTCTCACAATGGCACTCGTATGAAGTGGGAGTGATGATGCAGGTGGCAAAGAGGTGACAGTTGTGGAGGCCCAGCCTGCATTCCTCTACATCGGGACAAGTAGGATAGGCCCAGATTGCATCTTGTTCTTCGTCATTCAAGTGCTCCAACTCCATCTCCATTTCTAGGGGTCGAGGTGGGGCTGAAGTCTGGGGCTCAGGACTTGAGGAGCAAGAAAAAGACATGTAAAGTTGGACAGGTATACTACATGCCTATCATTTTTTTTCAGCCTATATGTAGAACAAATGTTATGAAAGATCTTACTTTGCAGCCCGTGCTTCAGCCACAGCTACACTACAGTTATACACAGATGGATCATCCATTCCTGCCCAGTCTCCTCTCAAGCATCTGAAAAAAGGGTGGAAAACATGAAATATATACAAAAATTAAAAAACAAACAAACAAGCAAAACAATGACTGCTAACATATCAGCACTTTTGCAATATAAAGGTTATATTACTTTGAATTAAATCAAGGGTGCATTTGCCTTATATGCAATTTATGTATATACTCTGTTTGTATTGTTATTTGTCTGTCATACTTACTTTCCAATTGTGGGATTATTGTAGTCACCACACCAGCCACACTGGAAAGTCCTCAGGCACTCTGTACATGTGTTTAAAGCTGAGCACTGCTTACACTGGGGAACTGAGTGAACGCTGACAAGCAAAAGAATAAATATCATTTTATTACTGATTGAAATTAAAAAGTTAATTCAGCTGTCTGGGAAAATCTAAATGTTTTCTAAATCTGAGTATACTAGTATAAAAAAAGCTATCAAGAAAGTTAGTGACTATACAGCCCAGAGTGAAAGCATCTGATAAGTCAAAGAGTTTTGCTCTTTAGTGTGTAAGCTTCAATTTTTAATCATGGCCACTACTTTTGGTACCAAGTCCAAAATCTCAGCTTTAAGTTGACATGAATGAAACCTCTGAGTGACAACATACACTGGCCAAAGTGAAAGGGTCCTAAAGTAATTGGACAATGGACTACTGTAATCTCTTAGGCAGCTTCTCATTTCAAATTTTGTAAACTTAAAAAGACTTGTTTGTGAGTTGCAAATTGCAATTTTAATTGGAGTTGTTAGTCAAATTTGCATGAAAAAGGCAATTAGGCTCAGAAAGAATAATATCAACAGATTTTCAGTTAGTTACAGTTGCAGTAACTTTGTAAATAAGGCAGGCACAAACAGGAGTCCTGACCAGCTGGAGTCCTGATGATGATCATAAGAAAGTAATTTGTTTTCTTCATTCAAAAAAAAAAAAAATGTAGAGGCAGCAAATGCATCAAAACAATATTTGATAATTCCACAGGTTACGGTACAGCTTTTCAGGGTGAAGAAGTGGAATATTTTTTAAATGTTAAGTCAATCATATAATCTGAATCTAACAGCACACTTGCTGAAGGCCCTCCAATAAACAAAGTGGCTGCAGTGAAGACATGAGAGAGCATAACCAGGGAAGATGTTTTAAAGTGTGCTAATGTCTATGGATCAGACTCCGAAGGACTTTCCATAAAATATTTAAGATTTTTTTGACTCTAGGTATTTATGACTCATCTAATTACTTTTGAACTCTTTCATTGGGTTATTAAAAAAAGGCAACAGACACTTCTTTTAATATTGATGTAAACCCACTCAAAATAAAGCTGAGACATGGCACCTGAATATAGTTCACACTGAAGAATGAGGTCTACATTAAAAAAAAGAAAGGTAAAAATACAATACTTCAAGTCTGGACTGTATGTGCTACTGCAGTACAACTCTAAACCAAAAACGCAACCTGATAATGTCTTTAAAAATGTCCTCGTTTTTTTTTTTACCTGTCGTACCAGTCCCTGCACTCTCCATAGGGGTACTTTGTGAGGTAGGCAGCAAAATAGAAGCAGGCCTGAGCTGACTCACACCATGCACACTGGCTCGAGTTAGAGAGGCACTCACCACACGTCTTTCTCCTGTAAAAGAAAATGAAAGGAGAACAGAGAAGATGAGCTACAGAATTTTGCATGATCTGAAATAACACATTAAAAATATAAACTTTCAGCTCACTGGTTGCAGACTTTAGGACAGCCCTTTGGGTCACGTATGGATCCATCTACTCTTCCCCGTCGACTGCACTGATAGTCGCCTTTCTTGCTGGAGTTTATCTGCCACTCACAATAAGGGTCCTGCAAGTCAAAGTAAGCGGTGCATAAGTCAAGAATACAGTTGTCCCAAGTTAAGATATAAAATTACTGCAGCACACTGACAGTCAATGCATTTTTTTCAGGTGTATCTATACCTGAGTACATGCAGAGCAGTCTCTATACTCTTCACACAAGGTGCAATGCTGGGGTGCCAACAGCAGATGGCGCTGACCTTCTACCTTCCCTTCACTATTCTCCCCCTCAGGGCAAGGTGCAAGGTCTGGGCTGTCACGCAGCAGACAGCGGGACAAAGATGGGCACCAGCCACAAGACTGGTCAGATAGACACGCCAGACAGGACATGTACCCTGAGCAGGAACCTGAGCGGTATGGCTCCAAGAACAGGAAGGAGATCTCCTAGAATGAAAATGGTACCAAGTAAACAGTATGCTTTTGTTTCATAATCTAAGAAAAATCACAAAAGAAATGTGTGTAAGTTTTTTTTTTTGAATCACTACATGCAGGCGGTTCTGCTGTTGAAGCTGAACTGGGTTAGTACTCACACTCCCTCCAGGCAATGTCCTATTCCAGATCAAGGCCATCTCACTGGTCTGTCCTGAACCCGAGCTGTAAAGGTAGCCCTCAGCCTGAACAAGGTAATGGTTGCCCCTGGTCAGGTTAGAGAAAAGTCGGCTCCCATCTGGTCGAGCCAGCAGCTTTAGCTGCTGAGCTGCCCAGCGACCCACCACCTCCTGATCAGCCAATGGGGTCACAATGTGTGGAAAATTGAACATAAAGAAAATATGGACATAACAATTAAAAAAAAAAAAAATCCAAGCATAAAATTTAAAGTACCTGCTGCTGAACAACCCATTCTGGATTAAACTGTCATTCCAAAAATGTATGTCTGAGTATTACCTAATTTAAACCTGTTCTAGTAAAGCACACCAAAATAAAATGATGTGCCTGTAAATTAGCATATTAAAAGGCCCTTAAATTCCAGTGCTCGGAGCAGACGGATTAATGTTCAATCTTAATACTTAGCCCTGGGGCACAACATACTGGGTTTCATTGCCAATCTTTAAGCCTTCCAACAGTTACAATGTTAGTCCATATGAAACTATAATAAATTGTTTATTTAATTATATAATCTAATCAACTAGAACTAATCCTATGAAGACAAAGAAAAAATTAGACAAGATAGCAATTTTAATTTAATGAAATAAAAAAAATTCTATAGCTGACATGCATTTATCCTCACCATCTGGCTGGAGTTGGGTCCTGTGGCCATTCGAGCCTCAAAGTGAAGCCTCTGAATGCGAGCCCACATGGAGACAGTCTCTATAGGAGGGGGTGCAGGCGGAGGTCCCCCCCACAATGGGTGGATGAAGCCCCTGAACTGTAGGGCGACGTCCATTTCTGTGGTGGGGCTAAGGATGATGGTGGTGCTACGGAGAATGGACACCTGATGTAGGGGGTGAAGAGGATGGAGGGTAGTGGAAGATGGATGGAAGTGGAAACACATCAACAGAGGCACTATTCTCTACCAACTGCTCCACAAAGTTTCACAAACTACTTGAACAAGAGTATTTTTTTCTATGCAAAACAAACAGAGAAAAAGAAAAAGAAATAGAAATGAGCATTGAAGTCAAGGGACTAAAAACCAAAGAGCACAAAGAAGAAATGAACAAAAGAGAATCATTATATCCAAGCTGGAGAACTGCAGTGGAGTAAAAGCAATATTGGAGGAAGGAAGGACGAGTAAGTATAAGCAGAGAGGGAAGTAGTTACAACCACAACTAATAAAATCAATAGATTTGGACTCCGTACCTTGTCAGGCTGGGAGTCGTTGCGGGGGTGCTGGAAGGTGAGCAGGTGCAGTCCCGGGACATAGTTCTCGGTGCGACAGGAGTGGAGGGAGGTTAGGAAAAGGGTACGCTCCCCCCACCAGCCGTACGCCCCTGAGATCTGGTCCACACGGCACGCACTTCGCTCTGTGAGACCGAGAGGGAGAGGTCAGCACACAAAAAAAAACACATCTGACCTCTTCAAATTTGATATTACAGCAGCATCCTACTGTGCACTACTGTACTGAAATGAATGTAATTGGTGACTCTGGTTTGAAGTGTGTTCTGAAGGAGTAAAATGGCCTCACTGCACCAAGAGAAGTATGCCATTGGACGGGTGAGTCAAACTGTGGTTTGAGTAACCTGTCCAATCTCAGCTAGGTGTAGTCAAGTCACTGTACTTCATCTCTGAAACACATCCAACATGAGTCGGTTAAGTCCCTCCCAAGTCAACTCCCAACATCATTTCTTTTCCAGTCTTGACCCTTCTCTTCTGCCCTCCTTCCTCCCTCCCTGGGTCTCACCTGACACTGGTAGGCAGGACTCATTCTGAACACACCAGCCAAATTCACCAGGGGCGCGGGCCAGAGAAGCTGGAGTTCCACTGAACACCAGACAGGACTGGCAATCAGACAGGAAGCGAGCCAGGCCCAAGCAACCAGTACTCCCACACTGTCACCAGAAAACAGAGATATGCACTTTAATTTTATGATATACAAACACTTTGGATTTATTAACATAATGGATTAAAAAAAATATATATATTGTTAAAAATTTTTACATTTATATAAAATCAGTCAGCCAGAGTAAAGAAATAAGCAGAGGTGTTACCGGGTTAGTGGGTTGGTACTCTCGACAGCGGCCTTCACACCAGCTGCACTCTGGGTTCTTAAGGCACATACTTTCATCTACTGCCTCAGCGCAAACAGCGTCCTGGCAATGGAACAAACACACACACATGTATACACAACAATTTCATTACCACTAGAAGCCCTTAGCCAAAGCCTTTTTCAACCATACTTCCATTAGCCTGGCACATTTGCCAGTCTTCCAAATACTGTTACTTTAGAACACTTTCACTCACCCTGTCACCTTGGTCACTACTGACAAAAAGTGGTACTTTGTAAGCCACAAGGTCTCCACGCGCAACACCGCTGTAGCCTCCAGCAACCAGCAACACTCGTCCCTCCATTACTGCAGCAACATGTGAGTAACGCCCCCTCACAGTATCACCACCTTAGAAAGAAAAAAAAAAAAAGAAAAAGTAAAGAAAGCTGAGTAGACGCTGCACATGCACACATAACCACTGAGGGCCATTTTATACCCGCCGTGGGGTGCCTCACGAGCAGCACCGTAACTCGCTAGCTGCCATGTCTGCAGGTCGTGCACCTCACGATTTTTGTAACCTGCCGTGCTGTGCTGCTGCCACCGCAGCGACATGAGTGTACGGTTGTATTGGTTTTTACTGCTGTTTTAATGACATATCAGTAGAGAAGCTCAGAGATTCACAAATTATACAGAGGGAGTTGCTGCAACAGTTTGAAAATATTAGGAAAATACTCTGGGAAAAAAAAAAAAAAGATATTGAAAATGACTTTGCCAGACATCTGAGCATCGCTGACATTGAAACAGTAACTAGATGCCTTTTTATGTCTGGAAAATGCACTCATGCACCTCTACAAACTCCTCAGATGTCAAACAGATCTAAACCCAAACCCTTCTGACTGTCCTTAAGGCTTGTACAAATATTCTCATCATGTGACACACAAAAAGACATGTAGAGCATAATTGATGGCATAAACATGTTTTTTTTATATTTAAAAAAAATGCTATTTAGTCTGTATACATAAAATGGACTTTGTTTGACTCTCTGATCACAACCAAATAAAATATAGTGTTAAAAACAAGAATTAAACAACAGCTAGGTGTGATCCAGAAGTCTACTAAGCTTTCACTTTTAAACCAAATTTAACCAGATTTCAGGTACTCACTGAGTCGCTCCCTTGCAGAGACCCACTGGTGACAGCCCAGATGGTAGAAAAAGATCTCCTCATCATAGCATTTTTCCTCTTGATAATGAATGTGCACATTTCCTCCTGTCAGACAAACAAAGAGATAAATATTAACAGGTGGTTTAAATTCCTCAACTGGTTTAAATCCCACCATTCTTTAACTACAAAATTCTATTGGAAAACATGTAACCAAAATTGAGATAACACTGCAATAAAAGGAAATTGCATAGTGGACTAGAAGCACCAAATTTTTATAACAATTTCATAGCTAATCAAGTACAATATTTAATCAAATGGATACAAAGGGAAATTTTTAATAACTCATGGATGGCTATAGAACAAAATCAACTCAGACATTTTAATTACAGATCTCCCCCTCTTGAATAAGCTGAAGAAGACGGATGGATAAATTTATTTTTAATTAATTTATAGGTGTGTGTATGTCTGGACACATAATATGTACACAGGGTTCTAGCCAGCATTTGATCACCCAGCGCCACACCAGGCTAAGAATTTTACCGGTTCACCATCACAATTAGCAAGAGGGCACGGTTATTAGCACTGATAGCTAGGGGTGTGATTTTTTTCTGGCTAGAACCCAGACACAAAATATTTTTTCTCTCTCTGATTTCTTAGTTGCTGGGAGGGTTAGATCTGGGTCACTGTCGGGGGTCTCAGGAGCAGGTGTCGTTAGGCAGGCCAGGTCACTGCAACTCTAAACAGTCTAGATAAGAATAACTTGTACACCATATACAACATCATAAAAGAAAAATAATAATATACAGAATAAAGAACAAAACACTGCTGACCTGGCCAATAATAACACCTCCCCCTCACCAAAACAGCACGGTACTCCTAATGAGGATCACCCTCTGCCATCCATAGTGTCCAGGGTTATAGCTTTCCCTGTTCCCACTCTAGCCCACCCCCAACTAATTATTCATATTTTTATTAATCTCTTTATTTTTTCCTCTTTCTTTCTTTCTTTTTTTCAAAATTGCTATTATTATCATCAGTAGTAGTAGATATTGTAGTATTAATGGTGGTGGTACTGATGATATTATTGTTATTGACGCTATTTATTGACGTCCACATAACAACACAATGCATTCATACACATACTCACTCATGCACATAATATTTTAATAAAATCTGAAATATGCAAATATGCACAACTGTTCTGGGCGATTTTTCCTCTTTTTTTCAGTTGTCCCTTTTTATGTTTATGTCAGTGCACATAATGTAAATAAAAAGGTTTCAAAAATGATGCCGAAAAAAAGATTCTTAGTACTCACCGTACACAACCATGTAGTTTCCAATGACTGTGGCTGAGTGGAAAGCTCGCTCTCTCGGGCCAGTTGTTGGGAAACGTGAACGGAAAGATGTCCAAAATCGCCGGTCCACATGAAACACATCCGTGTTGTTGACCCTGACACTAAATCTAAGAAAAATATGTGTTGATTACACCAAATGTCAGCAGGGGACCACTAGCTGGCAGGAGACCTGACATGACATAGATAAAGCTAATAGTATAATAAAGTTAAGCAATGTTTAAGTCAAGGCTCATGTTGTCTTGCACATAACAGAATCATTCCCAGTCTCTTCCTCTCCCTCTAAATATAGATTCCTATAATGCTGATATTGAATCAATACTCAACATCAGTAGATACCCAAAGCAAAAGTACTGCCATTGTATCATGAGTCGAAAAAGTTGGATCAGTGCAGTCCTAATTTCATATGATTTGATCAAATGTGATATAATTCACTGTTTTACAGGTAAAGGAACAAAACATCCCAGAGTTCCAAAACAAGCAGAGGAACACTTCAATCTTACCCACCCTACTTCACAACCACTAACAGAAATATGCACAAAAAGATTTCTATACTAAATTTCTCACTCTCAGCCAGCTTGTATTGCACATTATTGTATAATGCCTGTATGAAAAGATGCGTACCTGGCAGTGGTAGGCCTGTGGCCCCCATAGACAAGTAGTGTCCTTGATGGGCTGTGGAAGACCATGGAGTGGCCAGCGGTGGCTGGTGGCTTCCCACCTGTGGGCTGAACTGTCTCCCACCGTCCAGATCCATGCAGGCCAAACCGATACAGAGTTGAGGAAAACATATCCTCCTCGGTGCGACCTGAGAAACAAGTTTAGGTTTTGTTCATTTCTCAGTTGCTTAAATATGTCAATCTAAATAAGCAAAGTGACAGCATACCATCAAACCCACCTCCAAATACATAGAGATAACTGTCTACTACAGCTGCAGCATGATTAGCCAATTTAGGAGCACCATGTGAAGTGGAAAGACCAAGCTGTTGCCAGTCATCATTGTGAGGCCGGTACATCCACACATCATTGGCCAGGGAGCCGTTGGCTAGCTCTCCACCAAAGATAACCATTTTACCCATATACTCTACTGCTGTGTGGGAATGACGAGCCACCTGACAGCACAGGAGAGCCAAAGAGTGCAAGAAGGAAAGAAATAACATGGAGATGTTAAACAATAAATGAGAGAGTGCTTAAATCCCCCATTGACCATAATTACAGACTCCATCAGCAAACAAATACGGTAAAATCAGGAAATGAGACAACAGATTTCTACACACTGCAATAACTTGATTTCTATAAAAACTATAAAAGCACACTTGGTAATAGTTGTGGTAATTTCTTCAAATTTTCTCAACAGTTATTTGATTATTTATAAAAACAATTAAGCAAATATTCTTGCTTTAATCTATTTTCTCTTGCTTTTACCAGCAACCAGTAGAATGTAATGCTCTACTACTACTACCACAAGGTAACAGTAATGCACAGTAAGGCTGCTGGTCAACCAGCATTAAACAACAACAAAAAAGAAATAGGAAAACACAAGAAAGGCATGTTACAGTTCTGACATCTACAGGTATGCTAGGATCCACTTCAATATGAGTGACAAATTTCATCACCAGATGGTGACTGCAAGGCTCCCCGCAGACGTCTGCGTACCTGACAGTTCTTTGTGACTGCATGGATGCATCCACGGAGTCATTATATTGCACTAGGTGCACTTACTATATATGCAATCTAGAACAAGAATTACTCGTCTGTGTCCTTGAAAACTGGTTAAACATATATGCTATGGTGAGAGTAGAACTTATTTTATAAACAGAAAAAATGTGTAAAAATGAAACCTAATAAAAACATCAAAAAACATTCTGTCAGCAACTACACACAACTTGAGCTTCAAAGAATAGTCTAAAACTTCCCATGAACGCTGAATAGTATTGTTGCTTAAAATGCTTTGGTAAGATATCCTCTCTACAGTAAGAGGGCAGGAGAACAGTACACATTTGTACCTGAGTTTTACAAATTATGTTACACAGCTGTAGAAACCATATTTATGTGATTAATATATTTCAGCTTTAGGTAAAGATTTATCTACATTTTAAGATTTTGCATTTAGGCTACTGTAATTAAGGAACATGAGTAAGCAGATATCAGCCGAACAAGTAAAGGAAAAGCAGTGTAAAGCTTTGCCTTTTTCCTTCTTTTTAGTTTGACAAATTATTGTGAGATTTTTATATATATATATATATATATATATATATATATATATATATATATATATATATATATATATATATATATATATATATATATGTATAAAAATAGGACAAAAACAAGAGTTTAATAATTGTTATTCTTACAATGCATTCCTAAAAAGTACATCTTTTAAAAAAAAATCCTGATGCTTAGGTTGCCACAGGATGACCTGGAGCCTGGCAGGCCATTGAGTGGAAATCTTGGAGAGGATTTCTTTGAATCCATTCTCCTGCTTAAGGAAACTAGATTTCTTACTTACATGGCATTTTGAAGATCAGCTTACTATCTAGTGCTGACAGTAACTGGGCCACTTGTTCGCATGAACATGACAAAGGAAATGCAATAGCAGGAGGAAGGAAAAGCAGCGCATGTTTGACTGTATGCTCACTTACAGGTGAATGACCATAAGACCTGCTTTCCCATTGGCTGGATGTGAAATTGTATTTGATCAAGTCACCAAGAGCTCTGTTGAGATCAAATCCTGCAAGGAAGATAAGCAAAATAATATTCAAACACTGGCACTAATTATCAGATAACACTACAAGACACTATAGAAGACTATGACTCAAATGCAGTGATTCAGCTTTAATAAATACATCAATATGACTATTGGTTGATATATAACACTTTAAGCAGAACTTATGTTAAGTAATAATCTGTGTTGTAAGCTACAATTTATTAAATCTACCAAAGAATCAAGGTCTTGTCACAGAATCACACTTGTGTGTTAAAAATTGAGTTGTTTTCTCAACATTGAAGCTGTATTATTAAAATTTAACAGTATTTCACTCTCACCGCCAAACAGATACATGGCTCTTGTGGTGGAGAGGTACACGCCTGCGGAACCTGTCCTGGGAGGTGTGTAGGGGTTTCCTTCACTCACAAGCCACCACTTTCCTGCCCCACTATCGTTATAGAGACCAAGCTGACAGCTCTGACCTAGGAAGTCTGGCTTACACAGACAGCGCTCTCCTTTCTGAAAAATAAATAAATAAGTAAATGAAAGCAAATATAAAAGATTTCATCATGCCACACAACTGAATAACCTAATCAGGTTGAAAAATGAGTTACTATATGGCTACATTTTGTGTGTGTGGGTGTTCATTTAATCTCCCCCATTCCTAATCTTACCTTGTCACACTGGCCATTCACAGAACAAGCCTGGGTGCAGAGTGGGGTTGTACAGGAGGGGTCACCCCAACCCTGATGACAATGGCACTTTGATGTAGAGGAATCACAACGGCCATGACCGCCACATGCTCCAGGGCACAAAGAGAAGGTGTAAGTTGCATTGAAACCCAGTAGGTTGTAATTAGCATCACTGAAGAGATGAAGCAGCATCTGGAACAAAGATAGTTTAACAGTCAACACAAATTAAGTTAAAATTAAATTGCTAATGGAATTTCATGAGTTCAGTTGGAGTTTCATCTGTGTTATCTTCACTGGTTACCTTGCCAGACTTTGCTTCAATGGGTTGCGGCAATGTGTTGCCACTCAGACTGGCTAGGAGGGGGCTCTGGTAGGAGTCCCCATCATACACAAACAGGTAGTCATAAGTACACTCTGTGTCCATGAAGGTGAAATTCAAGACAATGCGGTGACTGCTGCTGGGAGCTGGAAGATATAAAAAAAAATTCAATAAATGACCAATCGCAGATAACAAACAAAATAACCAAAAAATATTTTCTCTGCACATATTATACCTTTGATTAGCCACTCGCAGTTTCCATTGACAGAGTAGTTTCCTGCTCCATCTGTGACATAGCCAGGTGGTCCCCTCAAAACCTGCCTGTGGCCCTTGCAGTCCCCCGCCTGGCACACAGGCGACCTGGCCAACAGCAGAACCACCAGGATGAAGGAGACAGGGAGGGGGGAGACCATCAAAGGCACTGCCTGAAGGACGGGAAGGAAACGGTGGGAATCATTTGCTGCTGGCTCCTCAAAAAAAAAAAGCTTAAACGTTTGCAATACAGATGAAGACCAACCTCTCAAAGTTTCATTTATGGACCACCTGATCTACCACATACAATAACTAAACTTTGCCAGGAGGATACAAGGGAACGTCCCTAATGGATATCTAATGGTCCCCTGTTCTCATAATTCTCGTTGTGCAGCCTTATGTCACTGAAAGGCTCCGATTTAAATCTCTATGAGTCATCCGTAAACTGCACTGCCAT
This sequence comes from Archocentrus centrarchus, assembly GCF_007364275.1. Taxonomy (NCBI): domain Eukaryota; kingdom Metazoa; phylum Chordata; class Actinopteri; order Cichliformes; family Cichlidae; genus Archocentrus; species Archocentrus centrarchus. Next base: position 67,486 of record NW_022060170.1, read on the forward strand.
TCATGTTGCACAACATATCACGCATTGCAATGCTTAGTGCGAGACTGAGGGGTAGCCACTGCAAAAAACTGTTCTGCTGATGTTGCTCTACGTGCACTGGAAGGTAACCCATTACGAGTCCAGCAATCACACAACACAAACATAACGCTAAACGACGATACTCGACCAATGTAGTGTTGTGTTTAAACAACCACATACTACACTTTGGCCTTTTTTTTTTTTTTTTTACACTTTGGCTTTTATTAACAGCGTTTCTAACAGCTAACTAGCCAAAAGGTAAACCAAAGAGAATCAGCAGCAAGAGTCTCTGCAAGCTATCACAACACAGCTAACGAAAAGGTAGCTAAGCTAATGTAGCTAACGGAATATAGTCAACAGCCTGGGTTGCCAGCTGGTACGGATTCAGGATAATACTCACCATTTCCCGTCTCTTTGTTCGCATGGTGGTTTACATCTTCGGTGGCCCTTTTAAGCGTCAGCTACTACACGAGCTAACTGGTGAGGGCTGCAAACTGACAGCTAGCTAAATTATCCAGTCGACACTCAATTTTGTGCACTGCAGAGGACAGCACTACAACATCCTTCTCTGCTAGCCTGTCCGCTAGCTAGTGGTAGCGGCTCGACCAAATCCAGATGCGCAATCGTAGGTGGCTGCAGACCCTACCATAATCAATCATCCTTGAGAGTAATTCTGCATTATGTAATAACAAAATTATGCTTATAAAACTACGATAGTACACCACAGGAAACTGCGGCTATCAGCGACACGTTTTTAAAGCGTCGACGCGACTCCTGAGGTCCATGTTATGGTCAGAAGCCCGTGTTTTGGTGCTTTTTGGCCGGCGAGCAGCAGCCAACAGTGGCTGCAAACACAAAAGACAGCGCCGTGATTAGCCTGTCCCGCTACCGCCACCCAGCGGAGATAAGTAACGCTTACACCTGGATATTGCATTAGCCATAAATGGCAGGGTGTTTATACCATATTTCACTTATTATTTAAGTAATTAATGCGCAGCTCCCTTTAGGGTCCGCCACAGTGGATCATCTGATTCCATCTTCCCCTATCCCTATCATCCTCCTCTGTCACACCAACCCTCTGTATGTCCTCCTTCACTACATTTATGAATCTTCTCTGTGGTCTCTCTTCTCTGTCTGCTGGGCAGCTCCATATTCAGCATCCTTTTTCTAATATTTCTCATCTGCACATGTCCAAACCAACTCAGCCTTGCCTCTCTAACTTGTGCAGAGGCGTGATGGTAGTGAGGGCTTGGAGTCAATCCTTCTTCCACAGAGCTTGTCAACATTTGGGTTCAAACGAGCTCCAACGCAGAATATCAACAACACTGCACTACTAAGTGTGAACTTACCTCAAAGATACTGAAAAAGCTACTGAAATAAACAAAAAAATCAAATATTAAAGCATATATTACAGACTAAACACCAATCAATGGATAAAATAAATTTTGCTAATATTGCAATGAATAATCTACATTTTAAAAGCTAAACAGTGGAACTTTGAGAACATATGGACATCCTTCATCTCTTATGTCAAGAATGTGGATATAACAAGTTGAAGGAGTAGTGATTAATTCTTTCCCTCCACTCTTTACTTTTTTGTTCAGTGAATCTGCAGCTCTGAGCAGAAAAATGTATATATATTTCTTTTATTTGCTCTGTCATCTTATGACTAAATGCACACTGCAGTTTACAATTTCTCTTGGATTAGAATCCCATTTTTTAAAATAAGGAGCATACCCTTTCTTCTTCATGTACGTGCAGTTTTTTTTAAATTATTGTTTTTTGGCTATTTTGTAAATGTACTTATTTATGGCTGTATTGTGTTAAAATTGAATAAAAACATTGTTGGAAAAAAATACACTTCATGGCATTGACCTGTAAATTCTAATAATTCTATGTGTAAGTCTAAGAGGAGGTTTGTGCTTAATTTGGAAACAAAAAAACCTCTTACAAGCCCTTTGTCTTCATTCTGTTGTTGCGCTCTCCTACCTATAGACATTTTCCAGAATCCTCTCTGCCAGAGAAAGTCCTCCATACATCCAGAGGTTGCCCTGTAGTCCAGACACCAGAGAGTGCCCCATCCTGTGGATGAACCTGTGGGCCTGGTTCTATAAGGGAAAAAATGTTTGTATGTGTTTGGCTGTGTAATCTACACACACTTAAGTTTATTTTCCTTCTTCATTTTTCTTCAGTGATGTCTCAAAATACAGCAATTAATGGGACTCAAAGTTCACCAGGGTCTTAGATTAATGTCTGAATCCTACAGTATACAATACTGACTTTAATAAATACTTATTACATGGCATACAGAAAAAATAAAAATAAAAAAAACAACCAAAAAGGGAGGAGACAGCTGTAAGCAGCATCTATTAACTGATGAAGATGGTCATACAGGGGAATTTATATTTTTAAATTCAGTCTGACATTGGATCACTTTTATAGTTGAATAATGCATGGGGTGAAATAGGCTTAGAAAAAAATAAACATTCACATTTAATCAAATAGCAGTATATCTCTGCTTATACCAGAGGGGACATATAATAAGAGTTCACTATGTTTAAGTCGTGGTTCTGGTTGCTCTGTAGGATTCAAAGTAATGTTTAGTAAGCAGAGCAAAAAAACAATTAAACAACCCCCCCCCCCCCCCCCCCCCCAAAAAAAAAATAAAAATAAAAATAGTGCTCAAAAGAGAGCGGAGTGAAGAGAGGCCTATCTTATTTTTGGTACATGAGTTTTTGTGAACCCCCCCCCCCCAAACAAACAAACAAACAAAAACACAAACAAAATAATTGCACAATACATTAAAAAAAAAAAGAGAAAAAAAAACAGCCTGTTGTAGCAAATTTGATACAAATTAAAACTCATATTTGACAATTAATATTTAATTATTCCATCCATCTAATCATCTCCACTTATCCATTTCAGGGTTGGTTCAATACACACTATTTTCAAATGATTTAATTTTCTGGCAATTATTTTATGTTTCAGGCTTTAAAGGGTTAAGCAGTGTCGTCAATGACTTTGCTGAGCACAAAGACTGAAAGATGAAATTCTGATGGGTAAGTAGATTGTGTTTTTGTAAAGGACTGTAACATTGTTACCACTTATATGCTGAAAATATGCAGCATAAATATGTTATTTTAGGAAGGCTGAACCTGTTTTAGGCTTGTAGTAATAAACTGAAGAAGAAGGAAGTGCTTCCAGCTTATCAGTAACATGGTTTTTAAAGTATCGCCGTTGCTCCTGTGGTCAGAAGCCTGTATTTTGGTGCTTTTGGCTGGCGAGCTTGAGCCAGTGGTGACTGTCAACACAAAAGACAGCTATCCCACTACTGACATGGCAGTAGTCTTTACACCTGGATATTGTATTATTAGATAATGATTAGCAATAAATGACGAGATTAGATGTTTATATAAGGTTTTCCTCACTATTTCAGTGACTGCAATTTGCAGATAAAGTGAATAGAAATTTTTTTTTTTTTAAAAAATGGCTACACCTGCGTCACAGGAACAACAATCATTATCTGTCTTTGTGCTGTTTGATTCATGTTCTTGCTTTTTTGTTAGTTTGGATATCTGTAACATTTTTAATTTTCTGCAAAAAACAAAAGTATCAGTATCATTTGCTCCACAGTTGTAGGAATTCTCTTCACTGTTGAATAAATGTCCTCCATATTTTTTGCAAATATTTTTTATTTTTGTAAATCAGATTTAGGAAAGAACACATTTAATCTCAAACTTTTTTTTTTTTATTGATGAAGTCTTACAGAGAGGGAAGGTTTAATGTTTTGAGCTTATACAGATTGTAGTAGTATATTCTATAAGCACTGCTGAGCATGAACTTTGTATAGTGCACGATAAACAGCATTGCAATTTAACTGTCCAGAAAACCAGCAGTTTTATTTAGTCCAAAACATCGAACCTGCAGTTTCACATAAAAGTAGTAAAACATCCCATCCATTTCAGGTGCATTTTTTAAGCATAAATATGGGTCACTCTTCAGAGTCCTGACAGAAAATCAAACCACATCAAACATTTCCTAACACACAGAAGCAAACAATCTTAGCTATATTCACAATGAAACTTGTTTTTGTTGAGCTCACAAATATTAAAAGCTGACTGTTGTAGTTTTGAAAAACAAAAAAAAAGGAAAAAATAAAAACTGTTTAATCACCTTCACCATTAGTCCAATCATCTTCATTCTGTGTTTTGTCTGTTTGGCCACATGAACTACATTCAAAATGAGGGTATGGAGGTGCAGAAAGTCAAGACAGCTATACAAAAACAGTGTATAAGCAATCACATGAACTGATAAACAGATCAATAAGCCCTAAAATTACCATCAATACAATGCATAATAAACAACAATCAAAAAACCCATGGGACAGAGAAAGGGGACAGAGCTTGTGTGTTGTATGATATAAATGACCACATCCTTACTGTGGTAGTAAGTAGCAGCCTGGTTACTGCCATTTCTTGTCTTTTTTTTTTTTTTTTTTGCTGTTTAGTCGTGGATGGCAGCCTGCATTAAGCTGCAATACCATCATCTATGCTGGAGTGTCGACCAGTCGCTGTATCTATGAGTTTATCATATGCATAATATTAACACCACAATATTCTGACTATTGCGATTATCTTTGATATAACACACTGTGACACCTTTTCCCCTTTGGTCTGTCGCTAGTAAGGGGTCAAAAAATCGGTTAATTCGGTTTCCCTCAGCAAAGGCAGAAAATGTCCATCTCTGATCACTTCCTGGTTTCCTGCCTTCTGTACACGTTGAACTTGTTTCAGCTCGACTTTCTTTGCAGGCTGGTACGCATGGTTTCAGTTCAGTTTTGGCATTTCACTCTAAATTACATTTCTGACACTTTTTTTTAATCGTGCATTCCAAACATCACGTCAGCGTCATCATTTTCATTACTTAAACTGATGTTTCATCTACTTTGAGTTTTTAGTCTTTTATTAGATGTTCACCCCCCCTCATTGATGAGTAAAGGGCTCTTGAGTTTGTTTTGCTTTCAAAAGCTTTCTGTCATGGATTTTTCAATCCTGCATCTTTGGGCCAACAACCCTATCTTGGGTCGTTGACGTGTGTATAGCTATTTTTCCCGGAGCCAGAATCATAGGTGAGCTATGGAGGCCGGGACCAAAAATAGGAAATATCGTGCCTTCAAACTTGTGTGTAAGCGTGACTAGGTGCTTTGATAACCCTCCATCCCAAAATGACACCTCTCCCTTGTCCATATTAAGCTTGATTCTAATCTTTTCGGGTCGCTGCTGAAGCTGCAACTCTTCACGCTTAGTTGTCATTACAGTATACACCCCTTTGCTCAGTGCTATGGCCCACACGCCACGATTTGTTGCGACTGTGAATTTCTTTTTACGTGGCAGGGACTCTCGGCACACTCCCACGATCCACTTGGGGTTGTCGCCAACGATGACATCCCATTTGTGTTTCCCGGAGGTGTAACCTTCAGCGCCTAGGACAAAGACGCAGGGATCAAAACGCTCAGGGTTATCAGGGACCGTCATTCGCTCTTCGCTTTCCTTCACACTGATCAGGTTTCCACTCAAAGACAGCCAAGGAGCGGCTGTGTTTGGGTTCAGCAGCACTGGATCTGCACACACATGATGAGACAAGGCACAACAGTGTCAAATGTCTTCTGAAGCGATTTACAGAAAGTTGCTAAAGGCACGTACCATCTTGACTAAAACATGCTGATTACAAGGTATAAGAGGCATTGCTTTCTGTTTGAAATAAATAAATGGGGTAGTATTTTTTGCCTTCCATCCTCACAAGCTTAGTTTTCATGGAGGATCAGGATCGCTCTCAAATGATGACCCATCTGATACAGAATATCTGTTACACAGCTCAGTCCTGAAACCTCCCTACTACCAGACTATTCTTCAGGCAATGACTGAACAGCACAACACAGATTTACATTCATAACTCTTATAATAGAAAAATAGCCTGTGAGATATGATGCATGTGTGTCTTCAAAAAGAGGAAAGTTTGCCTCTTGGAGGTTATAAGCCCCTGAAATTTGGCTTTAGCTGAACAATAAAGGCAGGGTGGTGGTGGTGGGGGGGGGTTATCTCAATGAAGCATTGCTATGTACAGCCACAGGTAAACTTAACCTGATGGCAGTTCCAATGTTCCTAAATCCCACCATGTAATGTACTCACAATATTTTACATGAGTCTGCATTTTCTTCCATATGTTGAAGTCCAAAGCACCAACGTGCTTGTCCATGTTCAAAAGGGATCCGTGGGGAAGGCGAGGCTCTGAACGAGTCCAATAGGATCTAGAAAAGAAATGGAAATATATAACAGGTAACAAGAGACACTTAACAAAAGACAGCAGAAAACTTGATGAAGAAAATCTTTGTTAAAAATATACTGAAAATTTTCTGTGGTCTTCTTTGTAGTGAACCTTAAGAAGTATTTATTCTAATACTGTACTATAGTTGCACATTGTTTTTGATTGCAGTGACTTACTGTCTTTTTAAATTCTGGAAATTCTGAAAAATAAGAAAGAGTGATTGAGATTAGTTTGATGTGAGTCATATACAACACTTAAAACATGAGAGACAAAACAACATTGTGATGAGTGATGTTCTTTTACCCGCAGGAGTGGTAGATCCTCATTGCCCATCTCCTTCTTAATCGTATCAATGAGCCCCTTCATAGAGACAATGTCCTTTTCTGTGATTTCAATCAGCTCCTGTATGGCAGCGATCTTCTCGCCCTCCTCATCAGACAGTGCATTTAGACGCATAGCTTCTTCTGCGAAGAGCACCTGGTGCAGCCTCTCAAACTCTGCTTTGATCTGTTTTTCTGCTTCCCCTGCCTGATACTATATTAAGACAGGAGAGTTTACATTTACAGTGTCCAGTATGAAATCAAACATGTGCAGCCTTTATTACCTCAGATAAACTATAGAAAAACCTTAATGTGCTAAAACTCCTAATAGCCCATCTACACCAGTCTCGTCTTTTTCTTTGAAATGTGATCAGTTTCAGGTAAATTCAACATAAGGTGCAAAGTACTTTACAGTTCCCTCTAAGGAGCCATCCATCCATCCATCCACTTCCACTTATCCTTTTCAGGGTCGTGGCTGGAGCCTATCCCAGCTGACAGAGGGCGAGAGGTAGGGTACACCCTGTACAGGTCACCAGCCTGTCGCAGGGCCAACAGAGAGACAGACAACCATTCACACTCACATTCACACCTATGGGCAATTTAGAGTGGCCAATTAACATAACCCCAGCATGTCTTTAGACTGTGGGAGGAAACCCACGCAGACACGGGGAGAACATGCAAACTCCACACAGAAAGAGGCCCAGGCCAAGGTGGAATCGAACCCAGACCTTCTAGATGTTATTGCAGCTGTGAGGCAGTAGTGCTAACCACCACGCCAGTGTGCTGCCTCTCTAGGGAGCCCTGCTTTAAAAACTGAAGATGTCTGAATTAGGGCTGGGCGATATATCGAGTTTTTAAGATATATCGATATATTTTCATACATGATATGAGACAATATTGTTTATATTGATATAGTCTATGTCACATTATAATCATACTTGTAGATCTACCAGTTCACCTTTCTCTTCTCCCAGTTTGTCTGTGTGCAACTTCACACTGCTCTGCCTCTCTCCCTCACTGCTTCCCCCATAAATCATGCAGGAAGCAACAGAATGGCAATGTTGCCAATTTAACGACTTTGTCACTAGATTTAGCGAATTTTCAGACCCGCCTAATTTTATTCATTCAGCCTGTTTATATGTTTTGTTATTTGCACAGATAACTAGATGTACAGGACTACACACAGGAGAAAGCACTTTGGTGAAGTCTACTTCACTGCAGACTGGCTTTTTAAAGAATGAGTCAGCCTTTTGCTATTTTTGCTCTGCATCTTTTCTGTTTACATTTTAATAGCACAGCTATGAGTATTTTGTTATGGAGGAAAAAACAACATTTATTTGAGGAGCACTATTATTTAAATATGCCAATAGTTTTATTTATGAGCAATTTATCATGTACATCTACAGCTGAATGTTAATAAAAGTGCCCGTGTGATATTTGGGACATGTAGCTTTGACTCAGAAGTCCCTTTTTGTTTATATCTTTTGGAAAGGTATTCTTTGGAAAGGAGATATTCTTTTTGGTCCATTATCGCCCAGCCCTAGTCTGAATGCATTGTACCAGTTCTACTGCTATTAAAAACCAGGTTAATCATTACACATGTAACATGACATGTCAGTAACTGTACCTTGATGTATTCCACGGTGTTTTTGAGCTTCTGAGAAATTTTCTTGTATGAGTCCACTTTCTTTTCAAAAATGTGGACTCTGTCGCTAAGCTCCTTCTGCAAAAAAAACAAAAAAAAAACAACACAAAATGTTTTAGGCCAGTGACAAAGGTTAAACTCACAACATATACAGTACTATGTTATATAGCGCCTTTCTACTCAATATGAGCATTTAAAGCACTTGCTACTAACAAGTATCAGTCACCCAGTCACACAAACGTTCACGCAGCTCTTTTAGCTACGCCTATGCCCTTTAACATTCACACACTCGCACTCCGATGGATGAATCAGGATTAAGCCCCATCTTAAACTAAAAAACTTTGTTTTTTCAGTGAGAATCCTTTTAGTCTGACACTAGGCTTAACCCATGTTTAGGCAATTTGCTGTAAATTATATCTCTATCCAGAGGAGCAGCTGTACCTAAACTGGCAGTTTGCCATCGGAAGCTTTTAAGAAATCTAAAACAAACTTGTTTGTCTTGGTGAAAAACTGCAAATTACTTATTTCTTAAGAACAGTTTGGGTTTACGCCAAGTTAAAAACAGGTTGGGGAACTATTACCTTACACATAGGCGCCCCATCACTTAGTGTGTAGAGCCTGTGGGTGCTGTGGAGGGTGACGCATTCCACGCACACCGGCTCCTCGTCCTTCTCACAGTACAGCTCCAGCGGCTTCAGGTGCAGGTGGCAGACTGCCTCGCTGGGCTTAATGGTTTTCGGTCGCTTGTTTGTCTGTTTAAGGAAGGTCTCGCAGGCGCTACTGAGCGCGCGATTGGCGATGGCCTTGCCTTCCTCAAACACTTCCCTGCAAACGGGACACTTTTTATTGAACTCCCAACTTTTCTGCAGGCACTCCCGGCAAAAGCTGTGTGTGCAGGGGAGCAGCACCGGGTCCCGGAATATGCCCTGACACACAGGGCAGGTCAGCTCCTGCTGGAGAGGTAAGGGCTCATCCTCATCCATGCTGTCAGCCATGGTTTTACAGGCCCGCTTCAACTTGGTTTCGCTTTCAAAAAACACCGAAAATCGATAAAGGCACACAGACACGCCGTTACCTGCCTCTGCGTGTTACGTCACGGTGAAATCACGTGAAAAAAGGTTTTACATTAAAACAAAAAGCCCCCAAAATTGTATTTGCTGTCAGTGCGACGACAAAGTTGAACAACTCTTCCTCCCACCAACTCCCTTTCCGTGTTTCTCCTACAGGAAGTAAACCTGCTCGCCGTTTTTTGAAGCACTGCCCTCTACCGGCTCTGGAGGCAGTTAACAGAAATATCTGGTGGCGAGCAGGATGAGCAGATCATGGGAACATGGGACAAAGAGCATGTTTGTGTGGAACGATGTGGGACAAGTTACTAGTGCTGAGAGGCTTTTAGCATGTGAAGAAATTTATTTTTACTTGAATGTGGCGTTCTAAAATTCCTTAAACAGCCAGCATAAAAGGAAACTGAAGTTTGTTATGTTTGTTATGCAATTGCATTTTTTTTTTTACTTTAATGCATTCTCCATTTTGTCCCAGTGATAGAGACATTTACACCTATTTCAGTCTGAGTTTCAGTGAGAATGTTTCCATTTGCTGCCACATCTCTTTCAGAGTGACAGGTTTCTTGTGACACTCATAAATAGCTGTCAAAACGGGGAAATCCCTCTGCTAATCACCCTCGATCAGTTTCACCCAGTGGAAGTTTGCCATTCTTTATTGTGGCTCTATTTCTATTTGTTTGTTTTTTAATCCCGCTTCATTGGAACACACACAGCTTTTGATTTTGTGGTGACACACAATTTTCCACTTTGGGCATTGCGTGGGCACCAAATGACATGTTTAACCGTAGTAACAGCCTTTGCTGCTTGCACAGTCAGATGTTAGAAAAATATCCAGTCTTACAGGATTTTTGTTTTCACTTATTTATTTATATATTTTTCTTTTGTCTGATGTTTTGTCAGGTTTTGTATTCTGGAGTACCATGCCAACATGTCTTCCTGCAACTTTCAGATAACACAACAGTTGCTTAGTCATTACGCTGTGGGAATAAGTTAAGGCGACTCAGCGGCCTCTTCAATCAGCAGAGCGTAATCTATGAAGGTAAATACCTGCAGAACACAAGCACATTGGACATTTATTCTTTCTACATTTTTACTTGCAAGTGAAAGATCTAAAGCTTTCTCCTGTAGGTGTGGCTGCTTAGAGTTTACAAGAGAGCATGAATAGGATTTTGCATTTAATGTGGGGTCTCCTATTCATCTTTTATTCTACAAAACAGACTTTAAATTATTTTGTAGCATTGATCTTTTATTCACATTGATGCAATCATATGGAAGATTTGTTTGACAAAACACTGTTCTAAGAGCATACTAGTTTATCCAACAGATGGCACCACTGCACATCTCTGTGACTCATTATTTTGAGGAGCAGTGGTTCTCAAATGATGTGCCCTTGAAATTTGGTGTCAACCACGCATCGGTTGTTGCAACTCACCATACAGTCTTCTTCTTTTGTCTGGTCCCCTAGGGGATGTTACCACAGATCATCTACCTCCATCTCATCCTATCCCTAGCATCCTCCTCTGTCATACTAACCCTCTGCATGTCCTCCTTCACTACATCCATGAATCTTCTCTGAGGTCTTCCTCTTTTCCTTCTGCCTGGCAGCTTCATATTCAGCATCCTTTGCTCAGTATATCCACTATCCCTCCTCTGCACATATCCAAACCATCTCAGCCTTGTCTCTCTAACTTTGTCTCAAAAGCACTCAACCTGAGATGTCCCTCTGATGTACTAATTACTAATCATGTCTGTTCTGGTCCCTGTAAAATCTTAACATCTCCATCTCAGCCTCCTTTGTGTCAGTGCCACCATCTCTAAATCATACATCATAGCAGGTCTCACTACCCATCTTGTAAACTTTCCCTTTTCTCTTACTGCCAACCACTTGTCACAAATCACCTCTGAGACTCATCTTCAACCGCTCCACCCTGCCTCTTTTCTTCACCTCTCTTGTGTCAGTTGCTTTGGGTAGTTGATTGCGGGTATTTAAACTAACAGATGAAATTTGTCATGTTAGTACACATCAAAGGCCCCGATTGATAGTGACGAGGTCAGCTAAATTTGAGGGGGGAAAATTGATTACTTTTTGCTCAAAGCAGATGGCCCACTAGCTGAAGAAAAGAGAACAAAAAGCAATCAAAATAAATTGTGTGAAAGTTACCCGTCATAGTTCCAGTTCAAGCAGGAATAGCAGCAGCAGCTGTCAGCGCCAATGCCTCATCTGCTGGGAGAAGCAGTCTGACATGGTGCCAATCAAGCTGAAAAGGAAACCTACACCATCTTTTCTGAGAGAAACTTTGCTTGTTAAAGGAAATGCTTGAGCTTAACTAGATCTGCCACGATATCTGACTGTCACTACACTGTCATTGTGGTGATATGAATATTATTACAATATCCACAGGAAATTTGAATAAAAATTAAAAAAGATTTTTTTTTTAGTAAAAATGTGTGTTTAATGCGTGTTTTGTCTTTATTGGTGAATAAATTCAACTTGATGTAACTTAACTGTTACCAGAAGTTGGGCGCCCAGGTGGCTTAGTGGTGAAGCCAGTGACTACATACATATGCCACATTGCAGTGCGGGCGGCGCAGGTTTGAGTCCTGGCCTGTAGCTAATTTGTGTCTTCTCCTGTATCTTCCCTCATTTCCTGTCTCCCTACACTGCTGATAAAAGCTGCTGTGGCCAAAAATGCAAAAAAACAAACTGTTACCAGAAGTGTACAAAAACTGAAGTGATGATGATGTTGCCATAAAATTTCGCAATTTCATCAAGCACCTGTGTTTGATGACAATAAATGCTTCTGATTCTAAAAAGTGTTTACAATCAACATAAGAACTGATGACAGAGAGGCTATTTTTCTCTACAGATTTGTCTAGAAATTTTGGCTTATCCTTTAGTGTGTCTTTTGCACAAAATATTTGAAAACCACTGTATAGAGTTAGGTTACTAAAACCAGGGACATGGTTATCCTGAACTGAAATCCAAGGGAAATCTAAAGGAGCTTTACAAAGGAAACAAGCAAGCAAACAAACAAACCGTTATGAAATTAATTTAGAGACAGGTTTGGAATAACTCTCCAAATAAGTGCATGGACGCATTTCAAGATGCGTCCAAATAAGTGCATGGACGCATCTTGAAATGCGTCCATGCACTTATTTGGACGCATCTTGAAATGCGTCCAAATAAGTGCATGGACGCATTTCAAGATGGCTATTAAGTGTGATGTTTTCCTTCTCCAAGGAGATCACAGTATGGACACAAAATGTGCATCTTTGTTGTGTGCGTGCTTCGAAGGGTCTTGGTAACCATTTGAAACAGGAACCAAAACAGTGCAGCTCCGAGTAGCAACAACTCAGTTCAAGTTTGCTATTTGCACTGCAAACTGCAGAGAGGCTTCAGAAAGTCATCAATTAAAAAAACAAACAACAAACTTGTATTTGCTGTCACAAATCACAACCTCACCATAAAAAAAAAAAAAAAAAAAAAAAAACTATGTAACTATGGTCAGGTGCCAGAATCTGACCAGACTGGCAAATTTTATTGTTTTATAAAAGCATACACCTGTGCACATAAGGTTCCACAATTCACACACTGGGTTTCGACAGGACTCCACCTACAGTTGACCATCCATCCATCCATCTATCCATCCATCCATCCATCCATCCATCCATTTTCTTCCACTTATCCAATTCAGGGTATTGGAGCCTATTACAGCTGCCAAAGCACGAGAGGCAGGGTACACCCTGGATATCTTGCCAGTCTGTTGCAGCCTAGAGTTGACCATCTAGGTAAAAGTGGGTAACAAAGCAAGAAGGGCCTGAGTCAGGGAGGTGATCAAGAACCTAATGTATCACTCTAACAGAGCTTCAGTATTTTTCTGCTTCCTTTGCCAATCAGCCTTTATGGCAAAGCAGCTACATGGCAACCATGATGAGGCTTTGAGTTAAGTATAGAGTGCTTTAAAAATCATTTAAAGCACCCTGAGGACACAAGGAAAATCACTGTCTGAGCTTAGAAGACACACAGTTGAGCATAAGTCAAAGATATTTTTGCCAAACACCAGTCACTACCTATCCCCTGAGCTAACACCATCTTTGAGCATCAGTGCTGTGCTATGTCAGTGCTCCTTGGCACTGGGACAGAGGTGCTGTTCAGAACTAAAGAAAGGATAAATGTAGCCACACACAGAGAGGAACTTAAAGAAACCCTTAAGCGCTTTGAGTGCTCAGACAGAGTAGAAAAGCGCTATATAAGAACTAGTCCATTTACCATTTACCTTTCCCAGGGTGCATGTGACCTGAGAATTGGACAGTGGTTTAGCTTCGATGATGACCCTAAACAAATGACATTACTGGCGTGACCTCAGGAGTTTCTGACTGTCCTTGAGTGATCCAAGCAAAGATTTGGCTTAAACCACTCAGAATATCTGTGAAGAGACCAGTTCACGCATTTCACACCAAGTCTGACAGAACTCGAGAGGATCTGCCAGCCTGAGTAGGAAAACTGCTCAAATCCAGGTGAGCAAAGTCTTGAGAGACTTACCAAACCAAAACGTCTCTTACACATTAGTGAATTAAAGGTCTTAAAATTTTATTAAGTGAGTGATTTTTGGGCTTTTAACAAATTATTAAAAAAAAAAAACTGAAACCATATGAAGTGTAAGCTTACAAAAAGAAGCTGCCATTTAGACATGCAATTTGATCCATTTTGAAATTGCAATACGAGTGTGCAGAAAGTGAAAGCGTCTTAATACTTTCAGATGTAACTTCGGAAAGTATTCTGCACGTGGTAGCTATATTAAGCCACTGTAACCAGGGGCTGGACAAAGTGCTGCATAGTCACACAGAGTTTATAAATACTATATTTATATTCTGATGCAAACTTTTAAGATTCTGTTCTTCTTTCTGTAAAGCTGACCTTACTGAGTGAAAGGCCCCATGTTGTCTCATTTGTTCTCCTTGTAATCTTTACATTTGTGTTTGTAGTAGAGATCAGTAAGAGGTGAATTTCATATCTCCAAATGAGGTTTATATGATGAAAAATATGGTGACAGAGCTATCAGTGTTTGAGTAAAACATATTGGGCTCCTCAAGAAGGAACATTCAGCATGAAAGAGCATGAAATGTAGCTGGAAGGAAAAAATAGATCATAACATAAAGAGATAAAATCCAAGAAAGAAATCTAAAAAGCTTTTACTGATATTGGAAATCACCCAAAGACATTAAATGTGCAGAAATATGAAGCAGGGTGCAGGGACAAAAAGAAAGCTAAGGAAAAGCTCAAGAGAAAAGTCATGACTCATAACTGGCAAGTTCTTGTAAATTTCCCAGAAGAGAAATCAACAGACATCATCGTGATTAGGATGATGATGACAATAAGCCATACAAGGAGGCCACAACAGTGGAGTCAGGACACCGTGCTATTCACATTGAGAATAACCTCAGAAACAAACAGCAGAAGAAAAAGGAGAAAATGGACTAAGAGCTCCACGTGGCCTAACCACACACCAGTCTATCCAATCTACAGCCTCTGTGCTAGAACCCCTGTCAGCAACCACGTCTCAAGCTTCCACAGGAGCAAGAGGCGGCTCCATAACAGGATGACATGACCTGGACATCTGTTTCAAGTGCTATCAGAGTGGGCATTGTGCTGGAGAATGAATCAACACGGACAGTACTGCTGGTGACAAGCAGGGGTAGGTACAACAGAGACTTGCAACTACTCACACTTGTAACGCAAGATATTCCCTATCTTGACAAATTGAGTTTCTAACTCCTCTGCAGGTTAGTGGCAACTAAGTTCACTCTAGTGGGGCGTGACAAGTTTAGAGAGAAAATTTTACTTTATTGCTTATGTGAAAGGATGAATTTGAGAAATCTAACTTTTAAACACTTATTTTGCTGTCTGCCTGCTACCAAATAATTTTATTAGGTTGTGATCTAAGGTGTTGTTTGGGTGTCAAGATTCTGAGTCAGCTGCTTTCAAAAAAGGCCTCAAAGTAGTTAAACCTGAAGGGTTTGAACCTGGCACTCACATTTTCATGACTGATCAGCTGTTATTGATGGAAACTGTCAGCTGGCAACATAGGTGACCTACTTTTGGAGGAAACACCAAGGTCATTACAGTAAAGGAAAACTAACCTAAAACTAAAACTAGATGTGAAAAATGTTTTAGTTAACTAAAGGAAAAATAAAAAAAATAGATGTTTGAGGGAAAAAATTAACTCGTTAAACCATTTTATGAATTAGAAAAACTAAATAAATTTAAAAAACAGAAGAAATCTCCTTAGACTCCTAAAACTTGCCCGTTGCATTTGCCTGCCATACAATAATGTGTTTCGCTGCCTGTTGCTGGGGAAGGGTTTCAGAGTAAATAGATGTTTTGTCTGTGTTTTGTTTCTGTTTACTGCTTGCTACAACACCTGGGTGTGTGTATGCCACGCAGAAGAACAACATATCCTTTGTGACACACAGTGATCACCTCCATTGAATCTGTTTTAGATTTTTAGGTCTGTTGTTTGTTGCCATATTTGTGAATGCAATGGATTTGTGTGATCAATGAATAATCAAAAGGGAGGAATGTGATAGAAAATTTTAAGATTCTCCTCTTCTCTGTGTGTGTATATGGTATAGTGTTGTGTGTGGTAGGTTTTAGGATCCCAGTGCAGGACCCAGGACAGGACTTTAACTTGAACTCAGCTTTATTGCTGGAAAACCAAGGACAGACTAAGTTGGGAGGGGAGCAAGCAGAAAACTAAGAACTCACTTGCCGATTTCATGTGAAAATGTTCTCATGTAAACGGGGCCTTAGACAGGAAAACAGACAGATGGGAGGGCACCCAGTGGGCAGGAAGCCGAAGGTGATGACAAATGATGAGACAGAGCACTAGAAAAACACAGACTATATATACACACCCGGGCAAGCAGGGTAAATAGGACACACCGGGGAGCACAGCTCAACAGAATCTCACTAACCAAATAAAAGAAGCCCCAAACAGAGTACAAGGCAGATGACACTAAAGCTAACAAAGTAAAACATGAAGTGACAACAGAGACCCGCACTAAGACACCTGAACTTGATATGGAGGAACAAGACAAACCTGGGAACACAGAGAAAGAGGCAAAATCAGAAAGACACATCAAAGAGTCCGAAAATGACACATAAGCAACCTATGACTGAAAGAATTAACAATAATAGCGGGCCTGGGCGCAGACAGAAGATAAACAAACGCAGTTCACCAAAGATAAACATAGAGACGAGAGTAGAACAGACTGGACGTGGAACAGAACAAACATCAAACAAGGAACCAAGTTGAGCTCAGAACTAGAAAATAAATCTAAAACTGATGCCCTAAAATCCTGAAAAACATTAAATGTTTTAATAATATAATTTTTTACCCCAACAGAGATATTAACATTTATGGTGATCATGGACTGTCAAGTAGGGTGTATGGCACTGATTTGTAATGTTAGACATCTGTAAAGATGCAACTCAAAATCCGCACAGTATTTAGCAGTTATGGCAAGTTATGCCTGTCATTTTGCATGCTTTCATTTGCAAAAGAAACTTTACATATTTGTTGTTATATCAGTTCTTTTGTTCAGCACTATTTTAGTTCACTGCTGATAGGTGTGAATAT